>NW_006238945.1:829727-839402 GCF_000226075.1 Solanum tuberosum
CATCCAAACAGAACATGTGTAATTACGCTGTGGCATCCAAACAGGACATGTGTAATTACAGTGTAATTACACTGTGGCAACCAAACAGGTCAATGTAATTACTAGACAGTGTAATTACTAGACTGATAATTACTACCCTAGTAATTACACCAATTCCAATTACCAGGTGACTTTCCAAACAGACCCTAAATCTTTTTATATATTTAATGAATTTCTAAATAATGAGAATTCCTGGTGAGGTGGCATGCCACATGACATTCACCTCACCCTCACGTCAGTCATATAGGATCATAATAGGCCATGATGGAAAACTATTAATAATAATGTTAATTTTGTTGTAAATAGGTGGATGTCCATGGGACCCACCTTTACTGTAGAAAGCTATCTTCTCCAAGTAATATTAGTACTCCCTAATGCCTATAAAAAGGCTTTGGAAATACTAAAGTAAACACACCAAAATATAGAGAAAAGGTTCCTATTACCTTTTGCTTTCCTCTTCCTCTTTCTTTGTTTTCACCATTTATTTTAATATGTTGTGCTTTTGTTTTATAACACATTTATTAGCACGAAGTTCTAACCACATTTTGATCTCTTACTCCAAATATTTTTTTTATTTAATTTCTTCACTAAGAAAAAAAAGATATCATCATTGAGTAGTTTATAAATTTATGGATCTGGGTGATTAAAAGTAATATGTTTGATATAATATCATATTATATTCTTCACTAAAATTCATCTGTTCTTGATTTTTTTGGATAAATCTATAGTTACTTCTAATTTGCTATTTTCTTGAGGTGAGATGGAATTATTGGACTAATTGAACCATTGCTAGTAAGTTCTTTAACATGATTCTTGAAGTTGAAAAGGTCAATAATATATAATATGAATTTTAAGAATTTAATCAAATTGTTGTGTTGTTTCTTGTTCTTTGGATAATAGAGTATGATTCTTGAAGATCTTGATATTGCAATCTGCCACCATGAATAATTTATTGTTGCTTTTAGATATTTTATACAAACACATTTTGTAAGATGAGAGTCAAGGTTAGTCAAGTTTGGATTTGATTTTTGCTATGAGATTACTTTCTTTAGAACCACATAAAGGATTTGATTTTTATCATCAATATATTTATATTGCCACAATTAATAGATGTCTCACATAAGATTCATATTGAATCACATACTTATCAATAAATTGGTGGAAATATTTCTTAATTTACAAAAAAGAATGGTATTACTGTTCAATTATTATGTCTTATTGAGATCTGATTGCATATTCTCCATTTTTAAAAATATCATATTATTTTTTCCTTATAAAGGTTATGTGGGTCATTGAAGGAAAGTTGCAATTATTAAAACAACTCCACTCCCTCCTTGTAAAGGAGTTGTACGACTGTGAAAAAGAAAAGAGGAAAATTATAACTTGAAAAGAATTTGTCTTAGTAGTATTTTCACTATAATATGAAGAAATCACTTTAAGCCTCTTGCTTTGACTTTTACATTGATTTTTTTCTATATGAATGACTTATTGTATTACATGTGTTATATAAAGATTGAATACATTAATTTGTTTTACCTCAACAATTTAAGATTTTGATTTGTGTAATTCTAACAATTTTATTTCAAAAGAGAATTGAAGTACAAAGAAATAAATTTATTTTGTTTCTATAACTAAACATAATATTCTTTTAAAGGCTCATGGGTGAGTCATGTTACATCTTGGCTTATTACCTCATTGGTTAAGGATAAAATGATGAATTCAAGTTTCATCGAATCAAGAGGGTAAGATGTTGAATTTAAGTCCTAATGCACCATAGTGATGACATAATTATGACTGAGCAAACTAATGTGCTCTTGATGAAAATTATAAAATACATGATTTTGCTCAATTCTCAAAAATGAATGTTGTAGCAGTACATGATAAATCTAAAAGATGACTATTGAGATTGTATAATGAATGTGGGTGTGACAAAAGACAAAATAATAATAGTCATCATTGTGTGAAAAAAGTGAAGAACACTGTAATTTTTTCAAATAGTCCTTCAAAATATGAAGGTAATTTTTGTTATCAAAATGGTATGAAAGGTCATTTGAAACATGCTTGTTATGAGACCTAATAACTTGATAAGCTTATAAATTTCCCATCAAAGAAAAGGATGAAAAGTGGTGATACACATCAAAAGTGATGTCGAGGTATGTCATATGAATATGATAAATTTCAAAGCATGTCAATAAACTTCTAGTGAAAGGAATAATTATGAAGCATGTATATATGATTATGGTCAATCCCTTGAAGAGAATGTGACTTGTGATAAGTATCATGAAAAGTTGACCATTCTTGAAAGTGATTGTGTCAAGAGATGATGAAATTTATATATAAAGACATACTCATGTATGATTTAATAAATACCACAACTCACCCCTATGGGAGGTTAGAGAGAAATAGAGAAATTTTATGTTGGAATAAATGGTCATTGGTCAAGTACTTTTAGTACATCACAAATATTGTGATACATTTTTTGATGAACTATCAAAATGACAAAAGAAGGAAATAATTCTTGACCACGAAAATTTGTCATTGATTATGTATCTCTTTACGTCAAAAATATTTTACCTAATATTAAACAAAAGGGAGGAGATACTAATGACAAAAATAAATCAAGAAACAACTTTTTCTTGTAATGATTTTGACCATGACAATAATAATATAAATTTCTCCTTGAAAGAGATGTTTACCACACAAACAATGTTATGAAATATGTGGTAGTATCCAATGTTAATTGTGAGCTTTGGTGAGCTAATTTGATACTATCCAAAGAAAATAAAATTGCTCATGGTATTGAAATTGTAGTAAGTCTCAAAAGAAACTTTTTAAGTTTCAAAGGAATAGTCAATGAAAAAAATTATATTGAGACTACGAATTATGAGAAGATTTAAGATTTTCATATCACTACAATCAAAGTGGGTTATAAGTACTTTTGTGTAAGATAACCCATTTCTCATATTGTTTGTGGTACATAAATATGAGCATGATGATGGAATCACATGTAGAAGTAAACGAGAGATTTACTGAAATAAATATTAGTTTGCATGATCGATTGATCATCCCGGTTCAAATATGATGTGAAAATAATTGAGAATTCGTGTGGTTATATATTGAAGAAATAATAAATTCTTCAAAAATTCTCTTGTGTTGTTTGTTGTCATGATAAAATTATCATTGTATCAGCTAATGTTGGAATTGTATCCCCTGAATTTTGAAATGTATAAAGAAGGTGATTATGTGCCCGTTCACCCGCCATGTGGACCATTTACTATTAAATGATTTTAATAGATGCATCTATGGTATGGTCAGATGTGCTTTATTATCAACCTGCAATTTGATTTTTGCAAAGATTATTTGCTTGAATTGTTAAATCAACAGCACATTTCAAATTATAAAATTATAATGATGATGTTGGTTTATATTCAAGTGGTTTAAGCAAAAAATATATGCCTCCAATTATAGCTAAACCATTGGTTATGAGAACAAAAAATCTCAAAAAGAAATTTGGTATTAGATGCGTTATTTAAAATATAGCAACACTTGTACATATCAAGCCAACAAGGTTCCCCTATCATGATTGGTTCAGGGTCAAGAACCAAAATAATTCTCATCTAGAAATTTAAATGTGCGGTATATTATTCAATTGCTCCACCATTATGCAATGCACAAAGATGAGTCCCCAAATAAGATTGGGTAAATGTTAGATTCTCTAACATTGGGGGGAAGATGATAAACAACTGAAAAAGAAGTTATAAATAATGAATTGTCATTGGTATGGTCCTCGTTGAAAAGATAATTTAAGTCAATTGTCAGCCGTATTTGTTGGCCCTATGTTATAATCCAGTTATAAATGCTCCAAAGAAAAGTCTTTGAAAGACATAATTTATGGTACGCTTGAAGCGTAATAGATAAATCGATTTGAAAGATAAAATATCCTAAAGAACAAAAAGAAGAGGAGCAAATGATCAAGATGGTCATAATAATGAGGCAAATGCTTTAGAAATAGCACCATGACATAACACTTTATAAAACCTTGGCAAAGATTTAGGTACCTGAAAATGATGAAAAATAAAGAGAGCTCGACAAGTTATGTCATATTAGAATCGATGTCAAATAACCATCGACGGTATCTTTATTATAATATAGCGCTCAAAATTATAAATGTAATGAGGATCTTGAGTTTAAATTTGTCAAATAGTATGAACAAATCAATAATTGGCCAATAAAATATGCAACTCAAGTATATTTTGTTTCACTTAAAAATAGATATTCTGGACTTAAGGTCCATATACCAAGATATAATGTCAGTAGGGTACAAATTAATTATTATGCAACAAGTGAAACAGTAAAATATAAAGTACGTCTTGTGTCTTGGGATATAAAGATTTTTCGATAAGTTCTGACATTGTTATATGGAGATGTGTTCTCCTATGGTGGATACAATGAAATTTCTTTCAGTTTGACAATATATGAAAAACTTGAATGTGTATAATGAGTATTATCATGTCTAGCTACACAGTAAATATTATATGAAAATCCCTGAAGGATTTAAAAGGTTCAAAAGCGATTGAATAATATCCCAATGGATGTGAGATCGCTTAACATAAAGATCAATTTTGATTCCATTAAAATGATTAGAAAGTACCATGTCATAGGCAATTGGTGCACTTATGTATCCTGCGATTATTAGTTATGTTATAATAATTTTATTAATGTGCATGCAAATATAACATTACTCTTATCGATAGAGATATCAAAGTGAATCAAATATCATATATATATATAAGAGAACGTTAGGCCCGCCTACATGGCGCCACCACAAACCAAAATTCACTTTTAATTTATTTATTTATAAAATTAGCCTTCCCCTTTCATGAAAAGTTGTGACATTTATGAAAAGTTGTGACTTTTATGACAAGTTGGGACTTTTATGAAGAGTTGCGACTTTTATGAAAAGTTGCGACTTCAATGAAAAGTTGCGACTTTTATGAAAAGTTGTGACTTTTATGAAAGGTTGTGACCTTTCTGAAGGGTTGCAGCTTTTTCAAATAGTTGTAACATTTCCGATAAGGCACAATAAATATTTGTTCACACTACCATTTGTTGTCTATAAATAGAGGGATTTTCTCTCATTTTAAAACACGAAAATTCTGAACTTCTTCTTCTTCTTCTTCTTCACAATTACATATTTGTGTACTTTACTCATGTTGAGTGGCTCAGTGACACCATTGCTTATGTTTCAGATCCTGGTATGTATTTTTTACAGTCATTAATTTATGCTTATGTTATTAAGGATAAATGATAAGATAAAATAATTTTCATTTTCCTTTACATTATTAATCTTTTATGTAGGATAATATAGTGTTTTAGTTTAAGCGACTGATAAGTTTTAAGTATTATTTTATATATTTCATGATATTAAATTGTCGTGCGAAGTGCGGGTTATTTTACTAGTTGATTTATAAATTTATTTATTCTAACCAATCTTGTCAAAGTTTATTGGTTATGAAACTGCAGGAAATCATTTGGCTTATACCAAGTTTGATTTCAAAAGAGATGTATGTTTTCGTGTGGAAATACTGTCATATCGTATTATCCTACAAGACTGTCAATATTATTATCATGAAAGTCTTTGTTATTTGGATATTGCTACAAACAAGTCAAATGAGCAATTTCTCTACGCCGATGAGGTCACAAACTAAGTGATTGTCAAAAATGTATTTGGATGAACTCAGCATATCCAACAGACAAGAAAACGATGAATCAAGATAAGCTCAAGGATGCAACATCTTTATGAATGTGATTTGATCACAAAGACACAATCAATATCAATATTTGAAAAACCAAGTATAAGATTGGGAGACATCCTTTACAAGAATTAAATGATGTTTTAATCAAGGGGATAAAATACGCGCTGCACTCTTTTTTTCTTCACTAGGACTTTTTCCCACATGATTTTTCCTAGTAAGGTTTTAACGTGACACATTATCTATTGAGGAGCTCCAACGAGTAGTAAATACATCATATAGTGGATACAAATTACACAGTTCTCTGGTTAAACTTGAAATCGAGAAGGCAACTTAGAAGCAGCTCCGCAAGCAAGTTCCTATAAGCAGCTTACAAACAGGTTCCTATAATCAAATTACAAACAGCTCCGCAAGTAGGTTCTTATAAGTAGCTTACAAAAGCAAATCCTTACAAACAGTTTACAAGTAGCTCTTCAAGTAGGTTCCTACAATCAACTTATAAGTATCTTCCTTCAAGCAGCTTGAAATAAGTCAACAAACAATGTGTATTACAAATAATTATGTATATTTTCTTTCGTTCTTTGTACATGAACATCCAAGGAGGAGTGTTGTAAATAGGTGGATGTCCATGTGACCCACCTTTACTATGGAAATCTATCTTCTCCAAGTAATATTAGTACTCCCTAATGCCTATAAAAAGGCTTTGGAATACTAAAGCAAACACACCAAGAGAAAAAGTTCCTATTACTCTGTGCTTTCCTCTTCCTCTTTCTTTGATTTCACCATTTATTTTAATATGTTTTTCTTTTATTTTATACCAAAAGTTGTTAAGTTTCAAAATAGTAGGAGTATTTTTAGTTGGATAGTATAACAAAGGACAAATTTTAGTTAATAAATGAAAGTGTAGAGGTATTTTTGATCTTTTTCCTTTATTTTAATATCACTCCTTATTATTATAGTATAAACTTCTTATATTTAAGAAAGAACCATGTATTTTAATGGTAGAAATATAATTTATGAGCAAATTAGATTATCACCGCTGTACTGATGACAATGCCTCTTACCACTATCTTTGTAAGTCCTAAGACACGCCTGCTCCACAACCCTGATCACATGACTCACAACCTGGAAGAGGTAGACCCCGTTAATATCAGATGCTCCGACGCCAACCGAAGTGGCAAGGCCAACCCTGACTCAACTCTCGATCTGAAGGAGACAATGTGGGCTAAGCCCCATCCACTCAAAAAATCCCAACACATAGTCAGAAATAAACAACGAACCTTGCTGGGGACAACTCAATCCAACTCTGCTCTGAGAAGCATCCGCTGCACCAAGAACTGCACCCGCTTGTGGTAAACCATAGAAGAAACTCAGATCTCCTACAACTGAATAACGAGGAACCGAGGTAGTCAATTTCCCCCAGACTCTTTGAATATCGAAGAATGCATCTGAGCTCAAGGTCCATGCTCGACTGAGGGTTTTTAAACCGACCATGTGCTGAAACTCTAGTAGGATATGCTGATACTCCATCCACGTTTATCAAATATTTCGTGCTATCCATCTAGGAGAGAGTAGAATCCAAAAACCTCTGCATTTAGATTCAACTACTATCAACAAGAGACCTAGTTATGCTAGAGTCAAAGTACAAATAGACTTATTAGGTGATTTACCTAAATTTGTTGAGTTAGAGGTTGTCAATGAGGTTTCAACAACATCTAGAATTGAGAAAGTAAAGGTACAGTATGATATGGTACCTAAGTACTGTAAAGAATGCAAGCTACAAAAACATGCGGAACAAGAATATCGAATTTTGCATCCAAAATTGAGGAGATATTTGGAGGACAATGAAAAAGGGAAAGAAATAGAAGAGGAATTTTTGACCAAAGTAAGCCATTATTAAAATTAATTTACCAAAATAATACGTTTTTTAAAATTTTACAAAATTAGTATAAACGTAGTTCACAGTAACGTTTTAGGTTATATTTTATTTTGAAAAATTCAATAACAAAAAGATAAAAATCTGACAGATTAAATAGACATAAAACGTTATTGTCAGTAATGTTTTATAATTCGTTACTCTGAGGCACGTTTTACAGCTAAAACGTGACTCACAGTAACGTTTTTCTGGAATGACTGAAAATTAAAAAACAATCTCGTACATGCCTCATTCAACTTTATTAAACTTTCCACTATTAAAATGAATCTATATATTTTACACATATATATTCACATCTATAAATTTCTCTTTTCTTCTCTTTTCATACATAGATAATACTTTTGCAAGAAAAATAAGTTGTGAGGAGGCTTTACTACAATATCAATTAATTCCTTTGTCTCGTCTATTATGATGTAGCCATCATGTTTTTTTTAATAATTGATTTGCTTACTTATTACATCAATTTTAATTCAATATCTTCTTTATTGATAGTCTAATATTTAATAATGATAAGAAATCGATTGGTCTAATATTTGAAAGGGATGCTATCTTAGGCTTGAATTAAGAAGATCTGTCATATGATTTATTTACAAAATTTTGAAATTGAAATGATACAAGACAAGCTCCAATTTGTGTAAAGTCATCCTCACCTTTTTTTTCCTTTTGTTTAAAAAAAGTATTGTCTATGTGAAAAGAGAAAGAAAAGAGAAAATCATATATATTTCAAATGAAGGTATGTACAAAATATATCTATCCATTTTAATAGTGAAAATTTGAATAATGAATGAGAGATGTAGAAGATTGGATTTCAATTTTCACCATTGATAAACGTTACTGTGAGTCACGTTTTAGCTGTAAAACGTGCTTCAAAGTAACAAAATATAAAACGTTACTGACAATAACGTTTTATGTCTATTTACTCTGTTAGATTTTTGTCTTTTTGTTAATCAATTTTTTTGAATGAAATATGACCTAAAACGTTACTGTGAACTACGTTTATACTAGTTTTGTAAAATTTCAAAAAAACATATTATTTTGGTAAATTGATTTTTATAATAGCTTACTTTGGTCAAAAATTCGTGTTATGACTGCTAACACTTATAATGTATTAGCAGATCACAACATAGATAAGGAAGTTCAGCATTAAAGCAATATAGGATGTACAAAGGACATAAATAAGATAAATCAGTTTAGTACATTAAATGCAGATGAAGAGGAGATAAATATAGAAAAGATTCAAGAAAAGGAAACAGAAATCAAACTGAGGGCAAAAAAGCAGCAAATATTCAATCATGAGGAGATAAGTAATTCTTTTACAATACTGGACAAAGGAGCAGATGATAAGGGCAACAAAGTGAAAAGGCATGCACAGAAAAGGAATATAAAAATCTCACTACTTCTAATACACAATAGATAGTAGTAATCATGTCAGTGAGATTGAAATGAAGGAAGCATATGCAGATGGGAATGTGAACACTGAACATATCACAACTGATGAAGTGGAAGGTCCTACAGAGGAAAATGAAGTTTTGACCAAAATAAGCCATTGTTTAAATCAATTCACCAAAATAGTATGTTTTAAATTTTTTTACAAAACTAGTATAAACGTGGTTCACAGTAACGTTTTATACTTTATTTTATTTTAAAAAATTTAATGGGGAAAAAGGCAAAAGTTCACGGAGCAAACAGAAATAAAACGTTATTGTGAATAACGTTTTATACTTCGTTATCTTGAATCACGTATTAGAGCTAAAACGTTACTTTGAGTAACGTTTTATATTTTGTTACTGTAGATTCATGTTTTACAACTAAAGTGAGACGTCACGGGCTCTGCAATTAAAGATCGAATCTTGCAAATTTTACATATTATAAAACGTTACTGGCAGTCACGTTTTATATATAAAACGTTGCTGGCAGTCACGTTTTATATATAAAACGTGACTGTCA
>NW_006238945.1:839502-853897 GCF_000226075.1 Solanum tuberosum
ATTGATTTAAACAATGGCTTATTTTGGTCAAAACTTCGAGGAAAATACTGAAGGGATTATAAAGAGAAGAAAATACATATATGTACAGTTCAGAATGGTCTGACAGATCTCACATACAGGAGGGAGATGACAAATGTTATTGATCAGAGACCACTGAAAGTGGTCACAACAGCAGAAGATAGATTCCCACCTGACTTTATACAGAAGCAAGTGTGGAAAATTGAGAGAGATACTGGGCAGACAAATATGGTGGGGGGAGTGGCTGGTGCAGATCAGAAATCACATCCATTGAACAAGCTGCATGCTCTTGTGTCACACCAAGGCCAGTATAAGGACTCTGCAGATTCCAAACAAATTTTAGCATTAGAAAATAATGGAAAAGGAGCTGACTACACAGGAGAAGAAGATAAAGAAGAGGAAGACAACAATAACATTATCAATAAAGTAAGCAAGGAGGCAAGGCTATCTCCTAGAATTTTCCTAAATCCAAAAAAGGTAAAAGCAAGGGAGAAAGCTCAAGCAATAGCATTCCAACAAGGATACATGCCAAAAGAGGGGTGAAAGCAGTACCTCAATGATAGTGAAAGCTTTTTTTGGAATATTAGATCAGTGAACACACAAAATGCTTTTCACGGAGTGCATATGTTAAATAGACATCATAAATTTGATATGATTGCTCTAATGGAACCATTTCAGAATACTAGACATATTCAAAGGTACAAAAGGAGGTTGGGGATGAGCTATGTGAATTATAATAGGAATGACCGAATTTGGGTTTTTATCAGAGAACATATCTAGGTGGGAATTGGTTCATACACTGAATAGAAACTCTCCTTACATCTTACTTTAAAGTATGGTAATCAAGTGATCACAACAATGATATATGCTAAATGTAATGCTAATGAAAGGTTAAGACTTTGGGATGATATTTTTTCCCTTAGCTACAATTTTTCATTGCCTTGGATTGTGGGTGGAGACTTCAATGTAATAATGGGGGTAGAGGAGAAGATTGGAGGTTTACCTGTGTATCCTCAGGAATATGAAGATTTTTCCTTCTGTATTAACTGTTAGATCGAGAAAGATTTTGATAATTGACAAATAGAGGAACAGATGAAAGGAACCGATTGCGCGACATGTTCCTTTCAGACCGAATCCGACTGGGATAAGGAGAACGTCAACCACGCGAATTAGAAGTTATAAAGCAGTGGAGGGATTACTTTTTCGACAAGCAACCAGTACATAAAGTTTCCTTTTTATAAAGGAGTCCTAGAAGGAAAAGGGAGCGCATAATAAGTCAAAGTGTAAACATAGGTATAAATCCTAAGAGAAGTACGAAGCATGATCAAAGAAGGAAATAAGGCGTAAATAAAGAGTTCAAGAAGGAAATACATCAAAGTGAAGTCAAGAAAGAAAACGGAAGACAAGTTTGAGTTGAACAAGGAGTTGAGGATGCAACAAAGTCAAGTTCGAGTTAAACAAGACTTTGAGGAGGTTTAATCTATAAATATGGCAATAACTTCTTCGAAGAAGTTTGCGCACTTACATAGAGAGAAGATCAAAACACGATCAAGAGTTTGAGAGAGTTTTGAGATTTACTTGGGGAGTGTTGCGAGTTTGTGAGGAAAAAATTGTAAGATTGTAGTTAAGAGTTTTGATTACAATCAAGTGTGTGTGTAGGATTCGTCTAACAAGTTTGAGAAATTTGACAGACGGCAGAAGACTTAAACATGGGTTTTTTTGTCTTGGGTAGCTAGGAATTAGAATTTATAATTTCTTAGATTACCTAGGTGTGTAATCTTTGTATGCTGTTTGGAGTTGAGATAAATAATACAAAGCTGTGAACTAATTATTATTTTACGAAATTATTTACTAGAACTCACAAACAGTAAAGAACAAGTAGTTAGTACGTGTTCCTTTACAGAATAAAGGGGGTCATAATTCCAACAATTGGTATCAGAGCAGGTTATCTTAATCAAGAGTCTAATAACTCAAGATTATAAAGATCACTATGAATTCTGCACCCCCTCTCAAGGATGGTCAAGGGCAACACATCTACAGACCGCCATTATTTAATGGACAATACTACTCTTGGTGGAAGACAAGGATGGAGGATTTCATCCAAGCCGAAGACTATGAACTATGGGTTAGAATCACTGATGGGCCTTTAATCCCTACCGTTAAGTATAATGAAGGAAACGATGTTCCAAAACCTAAAGAAAAATATGGAGAAGCTGACTATAAGATGCTGGGAAAAAATGCAAAGGCCAAATGCATACTTGTATGTGGACTAGGACCTGATGAGTTTAATCGCATCTCAAGTTGTACCTCCGTGAAACAAATATGGGATACTCTACAGAATGCTCATGAAGGTACAACTCAAGTTCGAAAATTTAGAATTGCTAGGCTATGCTCCGAATATAAAGCCTTCAAGATGAAATCAGGTGAATCGCTTCAAGATATGATCAGTAGATTCACTACTGTAGTAAACGAGCTAATCTCCTTGGGAAAAGTATACACCACTGAGGAACAAGTAGACAAAGTGCTTATGACCTTGCCTAGATCATGTGAAATAAAAGTTACTGCAATCAGAAAAGCCAAGGATTTAACCAATATGACTTTGGATGAACTGGTAGGTAACCTCAAGACATATGAGATGAATGTTGACAAAAGAGGTGAGAGAAACAAAGAAAAAAATCTTGGACTCAAAGCAATTGAAAGTGATGAATCAGATATAGATGATGAAGACTTAGAACTGATCAACAGAAACTTCAAGAAACTCTTCAAAAGGGGCATAAATTCTGAAAAAAGGTACCACCCACTAAAGAAAAGAATACAGAGAAACCATAAAGTGGAGGATGCTTCAAGTGTGGAAAAACTGATCATCAAATTAAGGATTGTCCTATGTGGGAGGTAGAATGGAAAACAGAAAGAGCTGAAAAGGAGAAGAGGGAAATTTTAAAAAAAAAACAAAGAGAAGGAGCAAGCTATGTATGCTGCATGGGGAACAGGTTCAGAGATGTATGAAGACGATGCTGATGATATTGCCTTGATGGCCATAGAAGAATCGGAGCCTGAACCTGATTCAGACTGTGTAGAAAAGGAGGTAAACCTTTCTGATCTCAAAGATAAGTTAATAAATTTCACTAAGAAAAACATATCCTTTTTAATGCTTACATCTATAGACACAATTCAGGAACTAGTTAAACCAAGAATCAGATACTTGCCTCCCTAACCAGTTTAAAATTTGAGTATATAGATCTTGAAAAACTCAATGCTGACTTGAAAGAGAAAAATAAGCTTTTATCACAAAAAGTTCAGCAACTAGAGTCTTGGAATCTGTCCAATAAAATCGAAATCCTAAAACTCAAAGAAACAGGTAAGGACAAAATCTGTGATAAGTCAAAAGATGATCATGAACTTAAAAGGCTCAAAAATGAATTATGTTCTGAGAGAGAAAAATCAACAAAAATAAGACTTGAACTAACTAGGACTAAATATGAGCTTGAACAAGCAAATAAATGGACGAAGTCATCTATGATTGTATCACATCTGGGAAATAACCACCGAAATAAAAAAACTGGAATAGGCTTTGATCAGTCCAGAATTGATAACCCTTTGTTATACATCATCTGTGGTAATTCAGGTCACTCTAAGATAAATTGCCCTAAATACAAATTCACCATTAACAATAAAACAAAAGGCACCTATAAGACACCTCAAAGGAACATGTATACTCAAAAGAAATATAATCTACCTAAATGGATACATAGAGATCTTATTCATCCTTTTTATCAATACAAAGGACCCAAGCTAGTATGGGTTCCTAAATCTAACCTTTGAATTTGCAGGAAAAGTGAGAGGAAGAAAGCAACATTCTATATGAACAGTTGTTGCTTGAGACACATGATTGAAACTAGAAGAAATTCCTCTCACCTGTAGAAGAAAAGGATGGAATAGTAGTTTTTGTGGTGAAAATTCATTTTGGTCAAATCAAAGAAGTTGGAAAGTAGGCAAGACTAAAGAAATACTTTTAAAGGAACATGTTGGAACTTGGGGATGATTAAAATCACATGAGTATCCCTCAGTGGCTAATGAACATTTCACATACTGCCTTCTAATCATGAATTTTATGCTCAGTCTTGTACATTTAGTTGTATGTCTCTATACCACTTTTAAAGCCAAGCTACTCATGCACGGCTTAGTAAAATTGGAGCAAAATTCAGCATTTTTCAGAGATCTAAGGTATGTGCACTACAATTATTCATAATTAAATATAAAATCAATGCATATGTACCTGTTCCTTCCACATATATTCACGTCCTCAATACTACTAAACAAACATCTTCTTAAAAAGCCTATTTAAAGCCTTATCCTAGTGTTTCTCTACAACTCACACCCTTCTCTTCCATAAACTTCTTAACCAAGAAATCCTTTTTTTCTAAAATTGTGGAATAAAGTGTTCTTCAAGAAACATGTCTATGCTTGATTAATTACAATTTATGTTTCTTAATGACATTCTTGGAGATTCTAAGTGTGCTGGTCTATCTGATTCTATGGTTGAGATGACGCCTCTACGTTGGTGGCTTATAAAATATAGGTTGTGGTGTAGAATGTAGGTTGTGCTGGTTCTTAGGGGGAATCTGTATTGGGTGTGTCTAAAATTACTGAGGAAGTTTTGGAGGATGTACCTTGTGAGGGGGAATATTTTGGGGACCCTATATTTGAACAAAGTTCACTTTCTAGGCTCAACTTGGGTGCATCTAGTGAGGGGGAAACAATGGGAGACCCCTCTGTCGAACTTAGTCCTTCTATTGGGATTTAGGGTTGATGTAAAAAATTATTATAGTTGGTACTGCACCTGATAGTACTACGTCTAGGGAACAGATTGAGAGAACATGTTCGTCTTACTGACTCTATTGAATTTAAAGATGACTCTATTGAAATTAGAGTTGTTAACTTTGGGAAGCGGACAGTGCTCTTAGGTAAGGTGATTACTGATTTAGGGGGTTAGAGATAAATGAACTATTGTTTCTCCGGAGGGCACATGATTGATTGAACAAGTTCCTTAAAGGTGATACAAAACGAAAAAAAATAAGCTGAAATTGAAGTCATATTGTGTATATGCTTTTTGATTAATGCTAATGTTGGGTTTGAGTTTCTGGTTCATGTCTATCTCCAATGTTTGTGCAAATGCTTTGCTATAGCTAACTGAGTTCTTGAATTTTAAGTGTTTGTATAGGTGATAGCCCCAGTGGCCATGAGTATCGAATTTGCTTCTCTTAGTGTGGTGTATGCCTTCACGGTGTTTTATGATGTCAAAAGGGGGAAGTGCATACTTGTGTAATATTTATAACCCAATTGGTCTACCTTGATCCTCTAATGTGTTTGCTTTGTGTGTTGTACTTTAAGAAACTGACATAACACAAATTGATCAATTCACACAAGAAGCAATGGGTTGTCATCTTCAAAAATGGGGAATTTGTTAGATCGAGAAAGATTTTGATAATTGACAAATAGAGAAACAAATGAAAGGAACCGGTTGAGCGACATGTTTCTTTCAGAACGAATCCGACTGGGATAAGGAGAACGTCAACCACGCGAATTAGAAGTTATAAAGCAGTGGAGGGATTACTTTTTCGACAAACAACCAGTACAGAAAGTTCCCTTTTTATAAAGGAGTCCTACAAGGAAAAAGGAGCGCATAATAAGTCAAAGTGTAAACATAGGTATAAATCCTAAGAGAAGTACGAAGCAAGATCAAAGAAGGAAATAAGGGGCGTAAATAAAGAGTTCAAGAAGGAAATAAATCAATGTGAAGTCAAGAAAGAAAACTGAAGACAAGTTCGAGTTGAACAAGGAGTTGATGATGCAGCAAAGTCAAGTTCGAGTTGAACAAGACTTTGAGGAGGTTTAATCTATAAATAGGGCAATAACTTCTTCGAAGAAGTTTGCGCACTTACATATATAGAGAGAAGATCAAAACACGATCAAGAGTTTGAGAGAGTTTTGAGATTTACTTGGGGAGTGTTGCGAGTTTGTAAGGAAAAAGTTGTAAGATTGTAGTTAAGAGTTTTGATTACAATTAAGTGTGTGTGTAGGATTCGTCTAACAAGTTTGAGAAATTTGACAGACGGCAGAAGACTTAAACATGGATTTTTTTGTCTTGGTAGCTAGGAATTAGAATTTATAATTCCTTAGATTACCTAGGTGTGTAATCTTTGTATGCTGTTTGGAGTTGAGATAAATAATACAAAGCTGTGAACTAATTATTATTTTACGAAATTATTTACTAGAACTCACAAACAGTAAAGAACAAGTAGTTAGTACATGTTCCTTTACAGAATAAAGGGGGTCATAATTCCAACATTAACTCTTGTGATCTTTCTGATATCAACTTTTCTGGGAGTCCTTTTACTTGGTGGAATGATAGAGTAAATGGTGAATGTATTTTCAAAAGGCTGGAAAGAGTGGTGGTGAACCAAAGGTTTTCTGATTTATATGGTGATACAAATTTGCAAAGTCTAGCCAGACCCTGTTCCATTGTTATTAACTTGTGGGAATAACTATCAGAATATTGTTAAACCCTTCAGGTTCCTGAAGTTTTGGACAGAAAGTGAAGACTTTAGAGATATGGTGCTACAAAATTAGGTTTCTGATGATGTGGAGGATATATTTTTACAACTCAAGTTGAAGAAGAAAAGGACTAAACATGCACTATCAAAGTGGAGCAAGGAGAAATTTGGAGACATATTCAATCAATTGGCCATTAGAGAGGAAATTGTGAGAATTAAAGAAGAGTTTTTTTGAAAAATGTCCATCTCCAGAAAATAGAGTTGTATTACATCAGGCACAAGCCGAATTAAAGATCTATATTCACTATGAAGAAGAGTATTGGAGTCAGTAAGCTAGGATGATGGTTTGGGGAAAGAGATAGAAATACTAGATTTTTTCATTGTCCGATAAAAGGAAGAAGAAAGAGGTTGAATATTAACAAAAAGATGAAAGCAGATGGTTCATAGGCTGTGGGTGAAGAGGTTGCAAAAGAGGCTGTGTGCTTTTTTTTAAAGATAAGTTCACTGGGGGAGCTACTAATTTTGGGTTGTCCTTGTTATAGTGTATACATCCTCAAGTAGAACAAGATGAACATGATAGGCTGAATGCATAACCAAAAGAAGAAGAGATAAGGAAGTTGTATTTGAGCTTAATGCTGAGAGTGCTTGTGGACCCGATGGGTTTACAGTCGCTTTTATCAAACTTGTTGGGATATTGTTGGTTCAGATATTTTGAAAGTGGTTTATGCTTTCTTTCAGGTTACTCACTGCCTAAGTCTATTACTCATACAAATTTTGTCCTATTACCTAAAAAAGATATTATTCAATCTTTTTCTGATTTTAGGACAATTAGTTTGAACAATTGTATTAATAAAATCATTTCCAAACTTATACATGATAGGTTGGAAGGGATACTACCAAAACTAATATCTCCTAACCAATCAGGATTTGTGAAAGGAAGAAATATCACTGAAAATGTGCTATTGGCACAAGAAATAATCTCAGAGATCAGAAAAAAGGGGGAAACCTGCTAATGTGGTCATCAAGTTAGACATAGCTAAAGCTTATGATAGGGTGGATTGGAAGTTTTTTTCTAAAGTCTTGAAAAAAATAGGCTTTGATAACAGGATGTTGGATATGATTTGGAGGCTGGTAGCCAATAATTGGTATTCTGTAGTTGTTAATGGGCATGCTCATGGATTTTTTCACTCCACTAGAGGGGTAAAGCAAGGGGAATCTTTATCTCCTGCTCTTTTTATATTATCAACATAAGTATTAACTAAGGCTCTTAACCATATATTTTACAACTATGAGCTTAAGAGCTTTTGTTTACCCAAATGGAGTGATCAACTAAATCAGCTTGCTTATGCAGATGATACCATCATATTCACATCTGCTGACAAAAAATCTCTGCAATTAATCATGGAAACTCTTCAGCTGTATGAAGCTCAATCAGGACAACTTATTAATAAAGGAAAGTGTTTATTTTACATGTTCAACAAGACTGTACAGGCCATAGTTCAAGATACTACTAGATTTATAAGAGGAAGCTTTCCATTGACTTATCTTGGTCGTCCGATTGGGCATGCTAAGAAGAAAAAGGTCCATTATTCAGAGCTAATCAAGAAAATTCAAAGCATCTTGCAGGTATGGAAGAGAAGGTTGCTATCTTTTGGAGGAAAAACAGTGTTGATTAATCATGTATTACAAAGTATTCCTATATACTTCCTTTCTGCTATTTATCCACCAAATGTGTTATACATGATATACATAGGATTTTTGCTAAATTCCTATGGAATTCCAAGGAGGAGGGAAGGGTAAACACTGGATTGCTTGGAATGACATATGTTTACCAAAGGAGGAAAGGCGGAAGGGGGGGGGGGTTGGTTTTAAATCTCTATTTGATGTGTCAAAACCAATCTTTGCTAAATTATGGTGAAATTTTAGAACAACCAACACATTATGGTTTAACTTTATGTGGAACAATCACTACAAAAGACATAGGCCACAAGTGGTAGAATGGAGAGGGGGATCTCAAGTATGGAAACTTATGCTACAAGCTAGAGATTTCATGGACCAAGAGATCTGGTGGGAACCAGAAATGGTTAGTGCAATGTTTGATATTCGTTCTCAATAAATCCCAAACAATACCAACAGAGAATTTACATGTACCGGTAGGCATTCACCATAGCTTGTCTCTTTCATCAAATCTTAGTATTCTGCCCAAATTTGAAGTAATGTGATTACAAACTTCTTCTGACAAATTCTCATGTAGCAAAGTGTTATTCCATCCCTCCACACGCATTAGTTGTTGCACCTCTTCTAGTTGACCATGATCATGGTTAATAGGAAAGTAGTAGTGCAGTGCCCCAACTATGTCTAATTATCAAAGAGGAAATACATAATTACCCCATGGAACTTATACCCTTTTTTTAAGTAGACACCCTAAGTTTGCGGGGGTCCTATTACCCCACGAAACCATCCAAAAGCACAATAAATACATCATTTTGACCCGTTTCAAACCCATCAGTTTTGTCACGCAGGTTGGGCACGTCAAGGAATAAAAAACCAACATCCAACCAATGTTAAAACGCCATGTGGCATTCCCAATTTGAATTAGCTTCTTCATTAAATAGATCACCTTCCCAAAATTCTCCATTGTTAGCCATTGGAGATCTGCAATTTCTCATTTTAATTACTTTTTTTTGTTTAAAATCTGTGAAATCAATTTCATATGATTAGGTTTTGAGGGAGAGATGTCAAATGCAAGACAAACGAAATACGCATCAAACAATGTAAAATAAACTAACGACTTATCACTACAAAATTCACTTACAATGTAAAATAAACTTTTTTTCAAAGATTTTTCAAATAACTAACCTATGAGCCTTCACTTCTTCGTTCCGACACCACTATTCAACAAATTTCAACCAGCAATGTTACCAACTAGCTTCGCCTCATGAAGTTTCTTAGGGTTTTGATCGGTTGAAGAGAGAGAGACGAGGGTAGGTGAAAGTGAAATGGATTGGAAATTTCTTAGGGTTTGGGTTATGGGTTAAAAATGAATGGGTTAGGATAAAACCCGGCCTTTGTTAAATGGGTTGGAGGTGTGGCACACGCTCTTGGATTGAGAGCACTGATGGTGAAAAAATGATGTATTTGTTGTGCTTTTGGATGGTTTCGTGGGGTAATAGGACCCTCGTAAAGGTAAGGTGTCTTCTTAAAAAAAAGGTATAAGCTCCATGGGGTAATTATGTATTTCCTCTTTGATAATTAGACATAGTTGGGGCACTGCACTACTACTTTCCTATTAACCATGATCATGGTCAACTAGAAGAGGTGCAACAACTAATGCGTGTGGAGGGATGGAATAACACTTTGCTACATGAGAATTTGTCAGAAGAAGTTTGTAATCACATTACTTCAAATTTGGGCAGAATACTAAGATTTGATGAAAGAGACAAGCTATGGTGAATGCCTACCGGTACATGTAAATTCTCTGTTGGTATTGTTTGGGATTTATTGAGAACGAAAAATGATAGGTTTGATAAGATCATGTATATATGGGAGAAAAGATTTCCTTTTAAAATCTTTTTTTTTTGTTATGGAGACTGTGGCATATGAGAATTCCAATAGGACAGGTGCTGTTGAGAATGAGAATTATCAACTTTGTCAGGTGTTGTATTTGCAACACCAATGCAGAGGAGACATGTGATAATCTTTTTATTTAGTGCCCCACAACATATTGTTTATGGAGACACTCTACAGAGGCTACAAGTATTCAAGGTCCAATGGTTCAACTAAGACCTGTGATAAAATTATGGTGGGAAGCTGATTGTGGAAGTAAGTTGAAACCCATGTTACATGTTGTTCCCATTTTCATTATTTGGCAAAGATGAAATAGAAGGAATATTGTTAAGCATGAAGGGTGTATGTCTACTCATAACATGATTAGGGAGATTAACAATTCTTTGTATCTCTTTGCCAAAAGTAGATATCCATGGCTGAAAAACCTTCCTAATACATGGCCTCTGATAGTCAAATTACTGGAAGAATACTCACCACTAGTATACTGTAGAGTTGTGTATTGGGTGCATGCTCTCTTGGGAAGATATAAATGCAATATTGATGGCACCAGTAAAGGGAATCATGGGCCTAGTTCTACAACCTTTTGTATTCGAAATGGGAAAGGCAACTTATCTTTGCAAAAGCTAGTACTATTAAAGCATGTTATGCTATAGTTGCACAAGTGAAGGCATTCAAGGCAGGATTGAAGTACTGTATAGAGAATGACTTGCTACCTATAATTATGGAAACTGATTCATTGATCAGTAAAGAGGTATTGGATGGAGTATGGGAAATTCTATGATCAATCTTAGTCGATATACAATGCATAAAATTATGGATGGAGCAAGAAGAGGTGAGATGGTTTACACATACAAGGAAGGAAACAAATTGGCAGATTACTTAGCTAACCACATTGTTCATTTTGCAGGTACCAATGTCAATAAATTTAATAACATACACGAACTACCACAACTAGCAAGGAAAATCTTAGTGATAGAACAAAGAAAAATCTCAAATATACGGACTAAGAAGATGCAAAACAAGGGATTCAATACACAACTAAGGAATCAAGGATTAAAGTGACAAGTCAACATGAATCAGAAAATCAGATGCAAATATAAGAGAGACGGTAACAACGAAAAATGATCCACACTTTGATTGCTGGTTATTTATAGCAAAAGAGGGAACAACTAGGGGTCAGTTAAGTCAAAAATACCTCTTGGAGATGGATCTCTTCATAGTTGTATCAGATCTTCGGAGCTCATTCTATGTAGAGGGAAAGATTCAAGAGTATTTATCACCTCAGCTGATTCTTGTCGAAGTTTTTGTTGGGTCATGGCTACAAGCTCCTAGATTTGTTGTTTGAACCCATTTTGAGCGGAAGAGGTCTTCAAGGAGGTCGATTCCATGGCCCTTGTGAGAAGTTAAGTGTATATGTAGAACTCACTCAAACTCAACAATACTGGTTCAACAACAATTGAAGAATTTTGGAGCAATTTCGGAGGAACATTGATGTGATTTCTGGAAGAAGTGTTCTTGGACCTCTACTTTCGATTACTTTCCTTCTTTTTTTTAGCTTTTTTGTTGTTTGAAGATAGACCCGAGTCACTTTTGGGCGTGGGTAAAAATAGTTTTTAAAGTAATAAATGGGCTATGCCCAATTTTGATTAAAAAAGAGAGAGTAGATTCCAAAGAAGCAGCTTTAGAGGTTAATCAAAGCGAAAACACAAGATAAGGAGCCAAGAACATAATTTCCTAAGAATGCCCTATAGCCTCCTGAAGATAGGATATAGACATCTCCGCACCGATCTGCAAGACTCTACTAGACATTTTCCCTCATACCAACAATGCCAGTCAATCTAGAGCTCTGATACCAACTTGTTACAATTTGATTCCTTGAGTTATGATGACACATATTATAAGTAAGTCAACCCGTAACCCATAATAATAAGTAATGAGTATGAGGATAGAAACAAGCGGAAACAATAATTTAAACAACAGAACAAGATAAAAGCGGAAGCAAACCCAAACTATATATAAAGGATCTCTTACAGAACCTGGAAGTCACAAGTACATAGTTGTTCTAACAAAAGAGTATAAGTACCAAAGTGGACCAAAAGCAAAGCTTGTCTCTAAATATAAAAGACTAGCTATACAATATACAAAAGGAGACAGACAAGTCCAGAACACCAAGTGCTCTCCCTCGCCTTCGATCCACAACAATGATATATGGCACATGAAACAGATGCAGAGTATAACATGAGTTCCAAAACAATGATACTCACTAGACATCATAGGCTGATTAAACAAGAAATGTAAAGACAATATGAAGATATAATCTAGACACAAACAAGGGTCAAAGTGGAATTTAAAGAAAAGCATACGAGCATACCAGAAATAAGGACTAAGTACAACTAAAATAAACCTAACTGGACCCCATAAGCCCAGATAGGTACACATAATAGCTAACTACTAAGACCGAAGCTACACTCATGCACAAGTTTAAATAAAACCCAAACGGACCCCCATAAGCTCGATAGGTACACATAATAGCTAACTACTAAGACCGAAGCAGGGTTAATCTAGGCCTAAGAAGCGAAGGCCTCTAACAACTAACAACTTCGAACCATAAGTACCCAATAATGGGACCGCCCAACTAGCTACAGTAAAATCCAGGGGTGTCAGCCTCCCAGCTAGCAAGAGTAAACCCGAAGGCGTCAATAGAACAAAAGAGGGTCCCCTAGCCAGCCAGTAAACTCCTAGGGACGTCAGCCACCAAGATAGCAAGAGTAAAACCAGGGGCGACAATAATACCAGGTCGTTGCCCTAAGTAACCAATCAAAGCCACCCAACCAACGAGTAAACTCTCAGGGGCATCAGCCGCCCAACTAGCAAGAGTAAACCGGGGAGCGTGTCGAATCCGAAGAGGATCTCATCACAACCAATAATAATACCACTGTGGAATGACGTCCACTCACTAGCAAAACGCTCCATGCTTGAACCAACCTCAATCCCAAGTCGCCTAGAGAAGTGCCAAACCTCAATTCTCGCAACGGGGCCGTAAAAAGAGGAATAAAGTGTAGAAGGTCGTCAAAGCAGGGTCAACGAATAAACTGACTCAATTTATCAGACTCAAGTTTGCTACACTAGTCAACAAAGATCTAAGTCGTCCAAATCAACGTCGGAGATGAAACAAGGCCAAAAGGCTGTAAATACCACGAGTTTATGGCAAGCACTAGTCTAAACCTAGATTATTGTAACGACCCTCAAAATGAAGTAGGATAAAGTAGAGCCTCACATGGGTTTTATGCATTAATAACTTGTTAAAATAATGAAGAATAGCCTTTTTAGTCAGTTTTAAAGAGTTTAGAGGTCAAACGTCAAGGGACGACCAAGACATTCGAAAACTAGTCTTTTGCGTGTTGGTGTGTTCTAGTATGTTGTTCATGTTTCTATGTGTTGCTTGGAGTCTAAAATCAGTGAAGGTGACCCTAGTGTCTTAATAAATGTTTTTAGGGTCAAAACGTTCGTGTACGACTCCCTGGGACCACCCTAAGGGTCCCCGAGGAGGACCCCAACCCTTGGCCAAACAAGCTGCCAAGACAACTTGAAGTTGTGCATGGAGGGAGTGGCTCCGCGTCGTGGTCATGCTCCACCAATGGCCAAAAAGTGGCTCCGCGTCATGGAGACACCGCGGACTCTACTGTCTCGAAATTTAATTTCCAGAAACTTGTGGGAACACCTCCACATCGCGGACTTGGTTCCCGATGAACTCTGCGGAAATAAAACTCAAGTTTGACTTGTTTAAATGGTCCAACTAAGTGAGGGGTAGTTTGGGTACTTTGGGGAATTATTATAAATGGTTATTCTACTTATTTTAGGGTATTTTAAGTTGGTTATAACCCCAAAATCTGGAATTAGTCCCCATTCTTCAAATTGACCCTTCCCTCCCTTCCCTCTCAAAATAGATTCTCTCAAAAACTCCATTGAAGACCTTGATGAAGCTCAAGCTAGAAGATGGGTTTCCAACTGATTTCTTTTTCAATTTCATGGGTCTTCAATAATTAAGGTATGGTAACTCTTGAATCTTGAATAACCTCTCATTAAAGGAGTTCTATGAAAGATTTTCAAAAGAGATTCAAAGACCAAAATTCCCAATTTTCAATCTAAACATGGGTCATTTGTCAAACGATTTTCTAAATCATTCTATTGATGAATTAATGTGGAATTAAAGTTTTTAAGACAATTTTCAAAGGAATTCTTGAAGAACCCATGAT
>NW_006238945.1:855326-856388 GCF_000226075.1 Solanum tuberosum
GTTCGGGTTCCCAACATAGATGTTGTCTCATGAGATGGAAACATCCACGCCCAGCAAGTCAAGGTTTCTAGTAGCAATCTCCTTATTCCATAACTACGTGCCCCCGTAGATCTTAGCTTAGTGGATCCACTAGATAGCTATTTATGTATGTAGGTCCTACCTTGGCAAGTAGTACCCTCTCTTTTCGGTGTGGGAGTAGAACACCGGATTCCATGTAGCTTACATGGTCTATGTCGGTTATGGCAATGTCTCCCAAAAGTTAAGAAATGAACTAAGATAAGAATATGAACTCTAGTCATGATTTCTTGAAGAGTTACTTAGTGTAGGTAGGACTATGGACCCTACTTATGCATTGCACAAGTGGACTCTAAGGGAGGTTATGATTAGGCTCTTTATGTAATGAAGACTATGGTCTATGTATGTTAAGGTTGACTTTACTTATGTCAAGAGTTACATATGTCAAGACATGAAATATGATTAAGCATGTGAATTACACTTATGACCTCTTAATGGGTTTGCTTAGTATATGTGGGGGTATGGGACTCCATGTGTACATTGCACAAGTGAGCTTGTGAAGGGGTTGTGAGGGTGGTTTACCTATGATATGAACTAAATGGGTTATGACTAATGATGTAGTAAAGGAATGAGTCCTATATGATGTTATGAAGTATGTTGGTCTTATGTCTAATGTTAAATGAAGATGTTATGACTTGTTGAATATGATGTGCCTAGTCTATGGTGGCTTCCTAGGAACACTTGGTGTGAGTAGTAACATGGGATGCTCCTTGCACATTGCACTAGTGTGACTTGGGAGTTAACCTTAAGGTGATATATTGCACCAAGTATTCCCTAAGGGTTGCTTGAGGAAAGGTGTTAAGATAAAGAGGAGGGTAATGTATTATATGCATTGAATGTGCCTAAAATATTATAAGTGGCTCTATGTGCTATTACGAATGGTGTCTATGTGTATGATGATGCATATGGTTTATATTGTTCCTATTGTGCTAAGTGTTCTTGAAGTTTCCCTAAAAAGGCATGATGCATGGTTTCCAACTAAATGTC
>NW_006238945.1:857796-875017 GCF_000226075.1 Solanum tuberosum
GACCTTTATGTTAAAGAGTTTCCTTAAGTTCAATGTACTAGATAGTAGTTTCTTTTGTATTGTAAGGGTTGTGTCCCTCTTGTGTTGTAGTCGTGTTTCAAGATGGCTACCTTGAGACGTAGTATTCCGATTTTGTATTAAAGGTTTAAATGAGGTGACTTTTAAGTCTTGTGTTATATTATGAAAAAGTTTTAAATTTTCCGCTATTTTTCTATGATAAATGCTATGACGAATGCTAAGGGCTTGTATAAGACCTCCGAGAGGTCGAATACGCCGGTAACGGCTAGGGGTGCTCTCGGGTCGTTACAATTAAGGCCAAACATGCTCAATTATATAATACCAACAACATACAAGTCAACTCACAAGATAGGAATAAACACATAATCTCGGCTAGCATGGTCCTAATTCCGAAATAATACTGAATCAAGCGTAAAACATGGTTTTTAAGAAAAGAAATAAGAACAACTAGGTTGCAATGAGATCCCCCTCATGCGATATATCGATACCCCTCATGTGTGATCACAACACACATCAAACCACACCTTTGCAATATCGAGGGTTGTCTCCGTAATAGCAACATCATCAACTCACAAGTGTCAACAAAAATCACCAAATGAATCCTCGAGATTCGTTCGGAACTCTGAGTACTCAAACCACATATGCTACCCAACTAAACACGACGTCCCAGACACAATGGAACCATTAAAATATGGATCCAAGGTCTCCTTGGCCAAAAACCTGTGAAAGTCACAATAAACTAACTTAACACTAAAAAATACCAAACTGCCCTTGCAACCACTAAAAATTCAAGCAAGACCTCACTTAGACCTCAAATCATCCCCCGAATCCAATGGAATCATTGAAAATCTGATCCGAGCATCCAAACTCCAAATATTGACAAAAGTGAACTCATAGTCTAAATTCACTTAACTTCCAAATCAAGGGCTCAAATCCACGAAATAACTGTGAAACAAAAAATGACAACACTCCTAGATCAATTCCACATTCTGGAGCTGATGAAATTGACGATATCCTATTCCGAGACTCGAAACTCTAGTTGTTACCATAAACCACTTTTAACAACTAAGAAACTTCCAAAAACTACAACTTTTCAATCATATTTCAAAACCAACTTCTTGAGCTCTTTTTTTCTCAAAGATTAGACCTAGGGGAATTTTAAGGAGGCAATCCTTTTTAGATTGAGATTTGAAATATCTGAAATATATTAAACTCAAGATTCCACCTTGTAGGTGTTCGCTGCAGCGCTCAACCACTTCATCGTGTTGCATCCACTGTAGCGGTCCTCTGACCGATATGATGAACTCCACTCTCATCACGTAATTTAAATGTGTTTGGAACGGGGATTGTGACAAGGAATATTTTAATTCTCCTTCAACTGCATCGTGGAATGTTCAATAGCAACGATATGGATCGTTATAAAATAATTTCACCGAGAAGCTAAAAGGAATGAAGAAAAATAGTAAATTTATTGAAGAGGAAAATAAAAAAAGAAGAACCAGATATTAGTCCGAGATTTGCGAGAAAGAAAATTAATTAAAGCCTCTTAATATTCTCTCATTTTATTTAAAACTCTCTGTCCCCTTTTCCCTCATTTCTCCATTCCCTTGAGAGTTTCTTACCTCATCTATTTTTTTTCCTTTTTTATCTTTTTTATCTTTATCTTTAATCCTTCTGAAACTCAAGGGGAATGCTTCTCCCTTCCTTACCTGATCTCAACATTCAAGTGAGTTTTATTGTATTTCATCCTTTCTTCTTAATTCTTGATATCATTTATGGCATTGTATTAATTGTATGTACATTTTTTGACGTTTACATTTATGGTGATGAAATATTGGGTTAGATATTTTTCATTTCATTATTTAATAGGATTATTTATATGATGAGGCTTATGAATTATGTTGATAAAGAAAGAATAAATATAAACGCTTTTCTATGTATTTTAACGAATATTTGGGTTGGTAGTTCAATTGGTGTTACAAGATTAGGATTAGAGAACCTTATTTAGTTCCCCATCCAGTATTATTGTAACATTGGCAAGTTAATTCATTATGTTTAGTTCTTTGCATGCAACCATGTTAATGTTATTCTAAAATTAAATTCAATGTGTCTGGATTGTATTTAGGATTTTTGTGCTCAAAATAGTACTAGGAGAGAGCCACAATCTCAATTCCCTATCATAGATAATGCTACATATGATTATTTTCCATTATCAACATTGTAGAACATAGAACACATTTAGAGGTGGCCTACTCTTATCCATATCTCCTCTAAAATTAGCATTAGTGTATCCCCTCAATTTCGTGTCATTCCTTTGTCATAAGACGCATAGTTAGAAGTTCTGATCTTTCTCTAGTCGTTCTGCAACTTCCGACCTCGGCTAGCGCGTGCGACACTTTGTCGTCACTCATACTCTTTCCCAAACCACAGCCTCAACAGCTGGTTTGGATACCTCAACTCTCGCTTCTCCTTTGTGTGTTCTCACCATTTGCGAGAAAAGAATGAATGAATCAGATACAAATTGAATTACCAGATACCAAATTTGAATCAAGTTATAGCACAAAGAAAAGAAAGAAGTTGAAATTTCCTAGTGTCTAGTAGCCTCTCGAAGAAAACTATAGTCATCCACGAACCATTTTTCAAAACTCAACAAGACGTGTTCTTGTACAATGAGATAGATATACATAAGGCTTTGATACCAACTTTGTCACAATTAAAATGGTGGTCAGTGGCACCCACACTAATCCGACAATGAGTAAACCGTCTAACCCAAGTCTTAACCAAATTCGTTAACCAATTTTAGATAGAATATAATCTGATTCCAACTAAATCCATAATGTTTGTAAAACCACCAAAGTATATTAGTGTGAAAATAACCAACTATCTACTACAATTCTCAAGATGGACAAGGACTACTAAGAGAATCCATGAAAGCCTGAAAAAATGAAGTGCTCACTCTAGATAAAAAATTGTTGTCACACGCTAGAGGTACATATCGTAGGGTCTCTGGAATATGTTTTGCACTCAACAAAAAAAGAGTACAGCGTAGTATCAGTACAAATCAGTGTAATTTCATCTTACAAGTGTAATTATGAATTAACATTCCATCTTACAAGTGTAATTTCATTAATCTCATTATCGGTATAATACACTATAAGACTCACATATCAAACACTAAGGTGTACACCCATGCTAAGGGACTTATTTATGACCATCTAGACATGATGACCTGCAGGGGATCAACTTTGTTCATGTACCACATACTTGGTACCCAACCTTCCGAATATATGTAACCGCTTATCTAGAACCTCACCTAGGACTCGAGTTACTCATCAACAGAAAGATTATAGTTATCCTTTAATTCTCTCACACATTATAATGAATGATCAGTTTCGCCATCTCTCAAGATATAACCTAGTGTACAAATATTATAAGTACACTTGCAACACAAAGTAATTCATTCCAAATCATCATTTAATAGTTTTTTTTTTCTTTCTGGAACAGGATTGGAAGAAAATGCTGAAACATGTCTTATTAGTTTGCTTGATGATCCAATGCACTATAGCTGATACGGAATATAAAAAGGGTACTGCAGTTCCTCTTGCTAAGCGAACATGGTTGACTCTACATGGTGATGAACCAGTAGTAGTTGCGAATGGGGGATTTTCGGGACTTTATCCCTCACAAACAGATATAGCATTTAGAAATGTATTTGGAAAGAATGGTACTGTCTTCCTATGTGATCTTCATATGAGTCGCGATGGACATGGATTTTGTCTCTCACAATTAAACATCCAGAATACAACAAATGCAGCTGATGCTTTTCCTGATCGTAGAAAAACCTACACTGTTAATGGGAAAGAGCTTCAAGGATGGTTTGCATTGGACTTCACAAGTGATGAGATGTTTAGTAAATTGCTTGGTAATTCACAACTTATGCATGTAAATGATTATATATTTGGTACTGCTCATACTAATATTTGTACTCAACTTTGTTTTCCAGTGACACAATCGATATTCAGCAGGACAGATTTATTTGATTTTTCATCACCATATCCAACTGACCTATTTTTAGAGGAAAACAATAATACTCAAGTGTGGATCAATGCTGAGGTGTCTATCACTGCCCTTCTTTCTCATTGTTGAAACATTTTATGAAATGCATTTTAAATCCTATTGTCAGTTAAATGACTTATTTTTTTTTACCAAAATTGTATTATAGTATCCGGCATTCTACAACCAGCACAATCTGAGTTTAGTTGATCAAATTAAACAACTCTTGGAGGTAAAGAAGGATATCTCTTACATATCGTCTCCAGATATTGGTTTCTTGAAAAGAATGGGACCAGTTTTTCACGGTCTCAAAACGAAGCTAATGTTCAAGTTTCCCATTGATAGAAGCACAGTTGAACCCACAACAAATAAACGATATGCTTCACTATTAACAAAGTTATCAATGATCAAGAAATTCGCTGCAGGAATCGTTGTACCAAGAGAGTACATATGGCCCGTCAATAGAGCTCGTCATTTAAAGTCTAGTACCAATCTAGTGGCTAAAGCTCATAAACAAGGTGTTCAAGTTTTTGCTTATGGATTTGCAAATGACAACTATTTGCCTTACAATTACAGTTATGATCCACAAAGAGAGTATCTGCAATTCGTTGACAACTCAAAGTTTGCTGTTGACGGTGTGGTCACCGACTTTGCTATGTCTGCATCAACGGCTATTGGTGAGAATATTTTTCATAAGATTAAGAGGAAATACAAGATTATTACGTCTCACAATTGTTCCTTCTGGCTGCAGCTTGCTTGGTAGGGAGTCAGAACGCTTCAAGGAAAGTCCATAGTATGGAAATTGAATCTCTCTGTGCAATGAAGTAGTAGATAGTGTTCCTATAATACTTTTGAAAAAGGTGATATCTCAATTCTGTTGTGAAATTTAAATTGGCAGCTCTGATCATTACTGCAAATGGAGCCAGTGGAGATTATCCAGGATCAACAGATCTTGCCTATCAAAAAGCAGTAGACGATGGTGCTGACATAATCGATTGTTCTGTCCAAATGACAAAAGACGGAGTTGCATTCTGCTTGCCTTCAGTTGACCTCATCTCAACCACCACTGCATCCGGACCTTTCATGAGTCGAGCGACTAAGGTTGAGGCACTCCAATCCTCTATGGGAATTTTCTCTTTCGATTTTACATGGGAAGAAATTCAGTCATTGAAACGTGAGTGATCAATCGATCCACCTCTCTCAAGACTAATATTTCAAATATTTGTTTTCTTTTTCTGAAATTTAATTCTTTTCTTTTCTCTCTTTAATGGTCCTGGAAACAGCTCAAATGTTTAGTGAATTTAACGGAGAATTGGCAAGGGATCCAGCACGCAAGAATATGGGCAAGTTTGTAACTCTCTCTGATTTCTTGGAATTCGCCAAGGGAAAAGCAGTTCCTGGAGTTCTCATTAACATAGAAGTAATTTTCTTATCTCTACTCTATTGTATATATATATATATATATTCCAGAGTTATTAATAATTGCAACTTGGTTGTGTTGAAGAATGCTGCCTTCCTTGCCGCCAACAAGGATCTCGACATTGTGGGTGCTGTTACGATTGCTTTGAGTAATGCCACACTTGATAAGCAATCAACTCAGAAGGTTCTGATCATGTCAGGTGAAAGTTCAGTGTTAGACAAATTCAAGGATATCCCGACTTACCAAAAAGTACTTCACATTAAGAAGAAGGTTGAATTTGTAACGAATGAGACAGCATTGGAAATCAAGAAGCATGCGGATGCAGTATTTTTACATAAGCATTCCTTATACACACAATTTCGAGGAGAGGGTTTTACTTTGAACTTGACCAACCTTATTGAATGTATGCATTGGGCCAATATTAGTGTCTATGCTGGAACTGTTGTGAATGAATTCCAAGATATTTACATGGATTTTAACTCCGATCCATATACGTTGATCCATAACCTCATTTATTATGGTGCGGATGGAATTATAACGCAGTACCCAAGCACAGCAAATGCATACACCAGTAAGTAAATCAACACTCAAATTTATCTAATCTAGTTAATTGTGTAGATACAAAAATCAGTTTATTCTTTGTTGGCACAGGGAACTTATGCACCGGGAATCAAGAGTCGTATAGGATACCAGACATAAATCCAGGTGATGTGATAACATATGCCCTCGATCCAAAAGAAGTAGAAGAGTACAAGCCTCCCCCTCCAGAGTACTTGGAGACTAAAGACTTTGTTACTCCACCACTACCTCCTGTAGCAGCAATTGCCAAGAAAAATGATCATGGAGGTTCTTCTTCCAACTCCATTTTTTCCTTATTGTAACATATATAAATGGTAAAAAAAAAACAAAAATGAAGCCAAAATGTCTTACAAAGCGTCTCCCTTTAAAATTGTAAGAAATGTTAACGATACATATTTGCACTGATAGTACTATACAATAACCGTTTATGAATTACCAATCATTAACTTTTAGACAAAATTTCAATGGCGTATTCTATTTCTCACAAGGCAAAGATTATAGAATAGTCACAGTGGGAAAAAGATGAAGTAAGACACATAAAAATTAAAGAGCAAACTACATAAATTCCACTAGTTTAGGTTCTAATTACTAGGATTCCCGATAGTTTCAAATATTGATTTCTATACCATATTTCTTCCTTTGGATACATGTATCGTTACTCGCCAGATACATGTATTTGCCGGTTAGAATATTCGAGATACATGTTTTATTAATTTTGAATTAAATGTGTGTAGCTGATTTTCTTAATTAGAGGAGTAATTGAGACTTAATTAGCAACTCAAACAGATCTATTGATTCCTTAGTGTATCAACTTTAACAAATCTTCCTAAAATAATGAAATCATAAAACCAAACTAATTCTCTAATTGTAAACTTCCTTCTTGACATCAATTTTTTTGTTTCTTGCAATTGTGATTTTTTTTCAACAATGATCATCATATTACTTCCTATGCCATATTTTGTCCTTTGGATACATGTATCATTACTCGCTAGATATATGTATATGCCGGTTTAAATATTCGAGATACATGTTTGTCACGACCCAGGGGTACCCCTAGATGTAACAAGGCACATAGAACCCCGAAGGGCTCCATGAAAAAGTATCACATAAAATGTTGTGATTTTTCATGAAAAAATATGTCTATTAAAATAAAACTATTTGTATAGACATGAATATTAGTGAATAATCATTTGTCATGTTTTGTAAAAGAAGAATTTGGATTATATTGCCTTTATTGGACCCGATGAGACTATGTTCATGGGTAGTTCTATAACAATCAAATTGAAAGTTATGGAAAGGTCCTTCTGAAAAGGACATTTGACAAGGTGTTGACTCTAAACAATGATACACAAAATTGTAAGAAGTAGGAACAAAATATTTGTGAGAAAAAAGCTACCTCACACAGAGCTTTTCAAACTCAGTATTTTTATTTGTTCTTACTTGCTTGAGTCAAACTGTTTGTGACATGAACACTTGGAACATGTCAATTACAAAACCTTGCTAGGAAAACCGATCAACTTAGAAGTTTTGTGTAACTTTGAGTGCAATAAATAAAAATGTCAAGTTTGTGTTGAATGTAAGTATGTTAAGCATTCTTATAAATCTGTTGAAAGAATTCTAATCCCTTAGAGTTGATTTACACTGACATTTGTAATATGAAGTCAAAACCATATCGCGGTGGGAAAAAGTATCTCATAACTTTTATTGACAATTGCATTAGATACAATTATATCTATTTGCTGAATGTTAAGGATGAAGCAATAGAAACGTTCAGGCAGTATAATATTGAGGTTGAAAAATCAATTGGGAAAAAGATAGAAAGTGATAGGGATGGAGAGAAGGAAATGATGGCTACATTACTTATATGTTCAGGTTTACCACAAAACTTGTATGGAGAAGCTACCCTTACAGCAAAAGGGAACAACAAAAAGTTGTCTTTTCAGAAAGAAAGCAATATAAGTTTTGTTTGTTCAAGATACAATCTATTCCATATGAGAAGACTGTGGACTGTAAAATTAGACTTGGTAGTCTAGTGAAGGGTCTAAAAGACCTTGGAAAGAACAAAAGGAGCATGTACTTAATAAAGAGATTCAGAGGCATAGTAAATGTCAAAGAACATCTACTTTCTTCGGATATGATTTTGTAACATTTCCTATGTCTTTTGTGGACTCATCCTTTTGGAAATATGATGTCAAGATTGAGATTGATTCAATCTAGAGCAACCACATTGGAAGTTGATTGATCTTCTTCTTGGAAATAAACCTTTGGGTTCAAAGTGAATCTTCAGAAGGAAAATGAAAGTCGATGGAACTGTTGATAAATACAAAGAAAAACTTTTTGTCAAAGGCTTTAGACAGAAAGAAGTTCTTGATTTTGTCGACACATAATCACCAATAACTAGAATTACATTCATTCGGATGTTAATTGCATTAGTTGTGGTATATGACCTCTAAATTCATCAAATAAATGTGAAAACAACTTTCTTAAGATAGATATTGTCTTTTGGCCCAAACCTTTGGCATCAATATGTATACACTTTGATAGTCAAGATGTAATAGGTAGGGCATAGAGCATGATGTATAACAGAAAGTCGCGTCATATAAGACATAGACATATTACTGTTATAAAACTACTCTCTAGTGGAATTATCACAATTGACTATGTAAAGTCAAAAGATAATGCGTCGGATCCACTTACAACTAGGCCTAACTAGAGAGAGAGTTGAAAGATCATCTAAGGGAATGGGTGTACATCTTAGGACAAATCATCATGGCGGTAACTCTACCTAGCAGACTGGAGATCTCAAGAGTTCGGTTCAAGGAGAAAATAAAGTTGTGAGTGACGGTTCGACATTTTCAACCTACTTAATCCATTCTCATGATGAAGACAATGCTCAGGAACAATTATAAAACATTAAGGCTTGTTAACAAGTTAATAATGCTTAAAGTTTTTAATAATTTTCTAAGTTTGGCAGATTTGACCAAATAGTGTATCTACGCGATAACACGTGTTAGAAATCACATATATGAGTGTGAAATGGAAGCCGCTTCAAAGAGAATCATTGTAAAAAGTCTATTCTCTATACACTCATGAAACCAGTAGGTGTTCATGGCTGAAACGAACACAACTGTAAGAACCATAAACGGTGAAGGGTTGATTGTGTGACATATGGTTGTTTATGTATACACCAAAGCTTGACAGTTCAAAGATATCAAATCTACTGATTGACCGAGTATATCCGACATATGTTCACTACGTAAAGTTCAAAGGGAAACCTACTTATCCGATGCAATTAATTCTTGCTTATAAAGTATACATACTTGTACGTTTCGTTGTCTTAGAGTCATTTACCATTCATGCGGGGGATTGTTGGGTTTTAAAAGGTGTGAATGGAAAATAAAGATTTGCGACTTTTATGAAGAGTTGTGACTTTTATGAAGAATTGTAACTTTTGTGAAAAGTTGTGACTTTTATGAAAGGTTGTGACCTTTCCGAAAGATTGTGACTTTTCGAAAGGGTTGTGACATTTCCGGTAAGGCACAATAAGAACCTATTCACACTACCCTTTATTGTCTATAAATAGAGGGATTTACTCTTATTTTAAGAGAACCAATTTTCTGGACTTCTTCTACTACTACTAAATCTAGTCTTCTAAGTGTACTTTAATGTCGTTGAGTGGTTCGATGATATCGTGGTTTTAGGTACCGATACACTGGTGAGTAAGATCGTTCTATCCTGGGAGGATATATTCCATTAACCTCGGGTACTTGAGGAGAATAATTTTCTTAAGGGGACATTGTGCATTCAGTGGGCTCGATTACCTTTTTTGAGAAAAAATATTTTGTATATTGTTTCTAATCTGTTTCTGATTCTATTTTCTATACTGGTTTTAGTTTTCTCGTTTTGAAAACACTCTTTAAACTTTGTTGTTTCTTTTCAAGTTCTTCAAAGTTTTTGTTCTAAGTATCTTAGGAATACATGATGAACAACAAGATCCTCCCGTGAAGGGATAACCAACAAATAAAATTGTGCTTAGGAAGAATTCTTTTGCACCAAATCTACCTGCTCCATAGCCACTCTTCTAGCTCGCCTCTTCCCATGTATACCCACTTGCTACTGTGTATTTGCCCTCAAGTTTAAGCCATCCATTTTGGTTGTATCCTGGTGCAAATTTATGACACATCTTTTTCCAATACCAACATCTATCATGTGGAATAGCATATTGCCACCAGTTCATGCCCTCAGAGGCGAACCCATGATTTGAAAATTCGGGAGGGAAGGGGGGGGGGGGCACCACTAAGAGTGGCCTCAAGGGTACAACTAGGAGTGGTTAAGGGTAAGGTTAGCAAAGTGCCCTGCTTAGGCCTCCAAAATTTTGAGACCCCAATAAATTTTAATAGTGAATATTATTATATTATTTCACTTTAACCAATATTGAACATTATAATTAAAAAAAAATAAAAATTAAAAGAAGAACAATCAAATTTTTATCAAGAATATTTTAGAATTTTGAATAAATAACTCAAACCATCTACAATATGAGCCCTTAAATCATGCCTTACAAAATCGACGCATTTTTTGTTTCGAATCTAGTTTGAGGATATTCATTATCATTAATATCCGGTTGAAAAACCCTTTGTTGAATATAGTGTCTTCTCACTTCATCTCGTATTCTAGGGCTATATTTATCAATGGATATTCTTTCTCCAGGATCCGGTTTAAGTGATTGCAAATCAAACTCATCTATTAAACGCGAAGAATTGTCTCTAAAACTAGCACTTGGTTGAGAAGAATTATGTTTCGTCAAAAATCTATCCATTTCAAATCACAAGAATCAACAACAAATTCTTACAAAAAAATACACTTGTAAAGAAGAACTTACCAATTTATGCGAGATAATGGGGGTAGGACTTCAATTATGCAGCGAAGAATACTTGTAAGTGGTAAGTTGTAGATTTTCTAGCAGTCTTATATTTTGTTTAGAATTGTGTTAGGGCTTTTATTTGTTTTTAATTTCAATTAAAAAAAGGAATGGGCCAGATGAGATGGCAAAAAAAGTGGTTAAAAAAGGAGGAGGGGCCAATGAGGTGGCAAAAATGATTTTTAATAAAAAAACAATTTAAAAAAAAGGTTAATTGTAAATAAAACACTGATTTCAAAGTAAAAAAAAAAAAAAGAAGCCTTTAGCGGGATACAAACTCGCGCGGTCGCTGTCTGAAATGGCGACTTTAACCAGTGCGCTCAAGCGAGTTTTTATTATCAGGGTGCACAATCAAATATATTATCATTTTATCAACTATCTATACATATATATACAATTTTTTTAAAAAAGTTACAGGGTGCATGTGGGTCAGTGTCACGACCCGAGCCTACACCTTGGACGTGGCTAGTACTTGAGAACCATTGCTGGTCCCCAAGCGAACCCTCATCTTGGCTGACTACAAGCGGAAGACTAACTTAAGAATACAAAGCTTAAAAACTGAATAAAAATTCAATAAACTCAACTTTGCAAAGCTTTAACTCAAATGAAAAACTCTGAATAAAAATAAATTATTCAACTCGCCATAAAGTAGGCAACTTAAGTCTTTAAAACATTTAATAAAATAAATGAACAGACTTCTGAAACTCTACTGTCTATCTATGAAACCTCTAAATGAAAAAGATGGAAGTTGGGATGAAACCCACGACATTCTGACAAAACTAAAAAGTAAATGAAATCCTCCGGAAGCAAGGAGGCTCACCATAGCTAACTCGAACTCCATATGGTATCAACGAAGCTCATGTTGATGATCCTGAATACCTGAATTTGCAACATGAAAGGATGCAGGCCAAATGACACAGTACGTGGAATGTACGAGCATGTAAGGGGAATTCTAAAACATAAACATAGCTTGAACTTGATAAAAAGGAAATATACTTACCTCTTTTCAAACTTACTCAATTCAAGGAATACTCAAGGATACTCAAAACTACTCAAACTTACTCAACTCAGAAGTACTTAAGGATAAGATACTCAACTCAGTGAAATTCAACAATAAGGTACTCCACACAATGTAAACACAGATCAACTCAAGATACTCAACTTTGGATTACTCAACTCATGATACTCAAGGATAAAGCAATAGTAAAAGATGCAATATATCTGGAAAGCTGTAAAACTGTAGATAACAACTCATTATATTGAAAATTACAATAATACTCAGTATGTATATAAAAATACAATATAACTTTGTGGGAGTTTCTCTAATTGACAACCACCACTATGAGCCCTAGTGATGATACAACGTCTTGCCCACACTGCCAGAACTGTCCTATACTTTGCCGTCATATAGAACGCCTTAACTAAGTGGATCCACTAGTCTCTGCTAAAAAGCACTAAGGAATCATCTAAAAAGTATGATCCTTTCTACCCATGATGGCTACATAGTTTATGGAGATGTGAGTTATTTGAACTCGTATCCCCTTATCGGTGCTCAATACTACTCCCAAAAAATATACTTAGCTCATAAGTTTTTAAAACAAAACTTCGTTCTTTAGTTTGAGATAATTACTCAAAACTTAGCTTAACTCTTGGAATCGATATTCCCTTTCTTGCTCAAAACTCTTTTGGAAATCTCAGTTTCCTCTCATCTTAAATGTGAAAACATTTACTCTTGGGAATACTTAGTTCCCATATATCATTTTAAAGAAAATGAACTTTACTCTAACTCTTTACTTAACTTAAAGCTTAAGTATTAAAACAAAGTGAAAACATTTATAAAAGACTTCTTAAAATATGGTTCATGCCGAATTATGGACGTGAACGACTCAATGCCCGGTTTTCAATAACCATAGATAGAACTCAATACTTGGAACTCAAGAACTTCAATGATACTACTCATTTCAAGAATGCTCAACTCAGTGGGTTCATGCGGAATTATGAGCATGAACTACTCAACTCAAGGACTAAAAGGTACTTCTCATCTCAAGACTATTCAACTTATAGGGTTTATGCGGAATTGTGGGCATGAAAAATTCAACAAAAGGACTTCATGGGTAACATGTAATGGTCCCATATACTCAAGATTTAGAACTTGAAGATACTACTCCTCTCAATGATACTCAATTTATGGAGTCCATGCGGAGTTTATGGGCATGAACGACTCGACTCGAAGGTCTACAAAATACATGGAACTCATGTATACGAATATTCTCTTTCTCTTACTTACTTCCTCAAAACTTAACTCAAATCGATGATGGATCTCAAAGGATTCACAATTGAAATCAAAGGCTTTCTTAAACTCTACTCTTAACTATCTCTTGAATGTGAATTATGAATTCAAGAGTTATGGATCATGATATGAAGGATCTCATGATGAAAAATTAGACTCATGAATACATTTTCCTCATCCTCATACTCACTTTCTCGAGTCTTGAATCAAGTTACTAGAAGTTGTAGAAGACTCCTCAAAAGAACTCAAACGAACTTTCGTAGAATGTTCGAAAGAATTGTCAAAACTTAACTCTTAACTATACCTTATGAATTATGAATTCAAGGTTATGATCATGTTATGAATGATTTCTAGGTATTTAGAAGTAGTTTAGAGTGTTTAGAATCACAGGGGAGTAAAGGTACCCTTTTAAAGAACTCAAACGGATGAAACGATGAAGAACGGTTAGGGGCAGGCAACCCCGGCACTCTGAGTTGCGCGGGGCACCATCCCCTAAGGTTTAGAGAAGTGGTTGGGGCTCTCTGGCTGGCATGACACACCAGTCCCCAACCTAGAAAACTTTGACGACTTTCTTTGCTCGTTTTCTCACCCTAACTCGCCTAGAATCGAACGGTTTCTTCCCCAATCACTTGGATTTGATTACTTAACATAATTACACTCTAATATTCTCAAATTACTAAATTTCATATCAATAAATCATCAAAACTCCAACACAACTAGATTTAGAATGAACTTCAAGAACACCTATCAAGAACTCTAATCTTTCAGCCTCAAGAATGAAATTTCACTGAAAATAACATGATTGGCGTGTGGGTGAACTAAACCAACACTATGGAATCTTAAATACCTCTTAGGGATCATACCCGTGGCAAAAATCTGCAACAATGCGCAAGAATCTCGACGAACGCTTGATCCTCTCTTTTTTTCTCCTATTTTCTCTTATTTTCTCCTCTTGAACTCTCAACTAAAACCCTAGGCGTATTTTAGGATTATAAAACTTAACCTAATAGGATTAGAACCCTAAAACATTTCTAAAAATGAATTAAATCTGATTGACTAAGAAAAAGACCAAAATACCCCTTACTATTTTCGGGCAACTTTTCTTAACTGGACAGCCTGACTTCAAAAGGGCATATCTCACTCATCCGAACTTGAAACTTAGCAAAATCCATGGCGTTGGAAATATAATTCAAAGATATTTCCTACGGTATCTAGTAGCACACCTAAATCATCTTGAGCTGGGAGTTATGGTCGTTTGAAGTCGACTCAAAACTCATACTTTGCTTAACTTCAAAATTTCAGATTTTGCTACTTCCAATTTAGTTCTTTTGGGAACTCAAGGTGCTACATCTAGTGACCTTAACACTTAAGAAATTTTTAATTCCTCGGTAAAAATCCTACTCACAACGAAGGATGGCTCAAGTCTTAGTTCGAAAAATTTTCTAGGGTGTTACAATATCTGCCCCTTAGGATCATTCGTCCTCGAATAACGACTGGATTGGGTATGGAACGGGGTTATTCTTACTAAGGTTTGAGTCTAATGGTCTGCTTTTACTATATTCAAGCTTAAACCAAATCCTTAAGTTCGGGTTTTATACCTCTCTATAGGGAATCTAATCCCAAGACTATTCCTCGGTAACACCACATTCAAGCTTAGTATTCTAACAACTCCATGGACTCCTACTAACTAACTCCTTCGGAACCAACTAAGGGCTCTCATTTAACTATTTCTCATAATAAAACCTCATCCTCCTTTTCCTCCTCATTTATAACCTTAGATGGAATTATCACACCATCACTATCACGATAAGAACATCAACCTTCTCTTTCTAACATCACTCCATTACTAAAAAGGACCTCCCGAATTGGGATATCTCCCATACTCTTTGGAACTCATTACTATCTTACCCTCAAACACTTGACTTGATTCTCATCTCATCATCTCCCCCTTAGGTCTAAAGCTAACAACTTGAAATCTATGGACCTATTCCACATTGACAACTCAATTATGCTATCTAGGCACACATGGAAAATTATAACTTAATTGGAACCTCATCTGGTAACATACCATCTCGGCACATCTCTTAATACTCTTGTTACTCTTGTGACTTAGCCACACTTCACTGCCCTTATCTAAACGTTAGGGTCTCTCACTTGTACTACTCATATCTCCTACAGCTAACATCTCAATTCCTCACCAACTCTATCTCAGGTCTTCTAGTTCAAATCTCAAGAAAACATCACACTCATGTTTCCATTCTTTGGATCATGACACTCATCTCAAATTCAAGATTAATGTTCATTACTAATCCCGAATATCAATACGATTGCTCGCCTACTATATTATACCTCATTACTTGATCAGTTCTATAACCTTATGAACATCATGACCCTCTCAAACAAATCATAAGCCTAGCTTAGATCTATCACTTTATGAATACTTTTGCTCTTTAATTCAACACTTACACTTGGTCATTGCCTATACAATGACACTTAATCACAAACTCCTCTCTAGCTAGTAGCTACAACACACTCTACCTCATATGATGGAATCTTTCCAAATCACCACTTCTTAGTCTACCCATAAGGGAAAACTCTTCATTAATAACTTATTAGTTGCATGAATACCGTAACATAGTTTTACAAAACATCATCTCCCTTACTTAGATAACTAAACCTCTACATACTTTCCTCTAACTCTGGGCACTTTCTTATACTACTACTTATAGAATCATAACTCATACTATCTCTTCGGGTGAAAATCCTTCTCGAGCTCTAAACATACCTCCTCATAAGGACCTCAGCTGAAACCAGGCTTAAGGAAAATAGTACAACTCGATTTTTGCTCAAACGCACAATTCATATAATTATGGGTGCATTCCTCTGAATCTGAACACTTAACTTACTCATGGGCTTCTCTTAAGCCCCTCTAGAGTCTCATGACTTTCTCAAGACTTTTGCTAAGAGCAACTCATCGATAAAGGACTGACTTTTCTTTTCAACCACCTCTAGTATGATGGGTAGTCGAATGAATGAACCTGAGAAATGCACGAGTATGAATAAATCTCTATGACTTAGCTCTATTGAACGATTTAGAGTATGAAATTAGGGAAAGTTTTCTTAAATGTCTGTAGTCCCTTATTTATAGAAGTGGGGCCCTCACAACCATAAACAAGATCCTACTTTACACGGATTCATAGACACCCTAGGAAACTTGAACTCTGTGCTCTTATACCAAATTTGTCACGACCCGAGCCTACACCCTGGACGTGGCCGGCACTCGAGAACCATTGCTGGTCCCCAAGAGAACCCTCATCCTGGCTGACTACAAGCAGAAGACTAACTCAAGCATACAAAGCTTAAAAACTGAATAAAAATTCAATAAAATCAACTTTGCAAAACTTCAACTCAAATGAAAAACTCTGAATAAAAATAAATTATTCAACTCGCCATAAAGTAGGCAACTTAAGTCTTTAAAACATTTAACAAAATAAATGAACGGACTTCTGAAACTCTACTATCTATCTATGAAGCCTCTGAATGACAAAGATGGAAGTCGGGATGAAAGCCACAACATCATGACAAAACAGAAAAGTAAATGAAATCCTCCGGAAGCAAGGAGGCTCACCATAGCAAACTCAACTCCATGTGGTATCAACGAAGGTCATGTTGATGATACCGAATACCTGAATCTGCATCATGATATGATGCAGGCCAAATGGCTCAGTACGTGGAATGTACGAGCATGTAAGAGGAATTCTAAAACATAAACATAGCTTGAACTTGATAAAAAGGAAATATACTTACCTCTTTTCAAACTTACTCAATTCAAGGAATACTCAAGGATACTCAAAACTACTCAAACTTACTCAACTCAGAAGTACTCAAGGATAAGATACTCAACTCAGTGAAATTCAACAATAAGGTACTCCACACAATG
>NW_006238945.1:875680-880547 GCF_000226075.1 Solanum tuberosum
TTTAAGAAAATGAACTTTACTCTTACTCTTTACTAAACTTAAAGCTTAAGTCTTAAAACAAAGGGAAACATTTGTAAAAGACTTCTTAAAATATGGTTCATGCCGAATTATGGACGTGAACGACTCAATGCAAGGTTTTCAATAACCATAGATAGAACTCAATACTTGGAACTCAAGAACTTCAATGATACTACTCATTTAAAGAATGCTCAACTCAGAGGGTTCATGCGGAATTATGAGCATGAACTACTCAACTCAAGGACTAAAAGGTACTTCTCATCTCAAGACTATTCAACTTATAGGGTTCATGCGGAATTATAGGCATGAAAAATTCAACTCAAGGACTTCATGGGTAACATGTATTGGTCCCATGATTAGAAATATAATCTCAAAAGGGATTAGGAACTTAATACTCAAGACTTAGAACTTGAAGATACTACTCCTCTCAATGATACTCAACTTATGGAGTCCATGCAGAATTTATGGGCATGAACGACTCGACTCGAATGTCTACAAACTACATGGAACTCTCGTATACGACTCTTCTCTTTCTCTTACTTACTTCCTCAAAACTTAACTCAAATCGATGATGGATCTCAAAGGATTCACAATTGAACTCAAAGGATTTCTTGAACTCTGCTCTTAACTCTTTCTTGAATGTGAATTATGAATTCAAGAGTTATGGTTCATGATATGAAGGATATCATGATGACAAAGTAAACTCATGAATACATTCTCCTCATCCTCATAATCACTTGCTCGAGTCTTGAAACAGTTACTAGAAGTTGTAGAAGACTCCTCAAAAGAACTCAAAGGAACTTTCTTAGAATGTTCGAAAGAATTCTCAAAACTTAACTCTTAACCATACCTTAAATTTGAATTATGAATTCAAGGTTATGATCATGTTATGAATGATTTCTAGGTATTTAGAAGTAGTTTAGAATCAAAGGGGAGTAAAGGTACCGTTTGAAAGAACTCAAACGGTTGAAACGATGAAGAACGGTTGGGGGCAGGCAACCCCGGTGCTCTGAGTTGCGCGGGGCACCAGCCCCTAAAGTTTATAGAAGTGGTTGGGGCGCTCTGGCTGGCGTGACACACCAGTCCCCAACCCAAAAAACTTTGACGACTTTCTTTGCTCGTTTTCTCACCCTAACTCGCCTAGAACGAACGGTTTCTTCCCCAATCACTTGGATTCGATTACTTAACATAATTACACTCTAATATACTCAAATTACCAAATTTCATCTCAAGAAATCATCAAAACCCCAACACAACAAGATTTAGAATGAGCTTCAAGAACACCTATCAAGAACTCATCAAGATCTCTAATATTTCAACTTCAAGAATGAAATTTCGCTGAAAATAACATGATTGGCATGTGGGTGTACTAACCCAATACTATGGAAGCTTTCATACCTCTTAGGGATCAAAACCGTGGTGAAAATTCACAACAATACGCAAGAATCTCGACGAACGCTTGATCCTCTCTTTTTTTCTCCTATTTTCTCTTCTTTTCTCCTCTTGAATTCTCAACTAAAACCCTAGGCATATTTTAGGATTATAAAACTGAACCTACTAGGATTAGACACCTAAAACATTTCTGAAAATGAATTAAATCTGATTGGGTAAGGAAAAGACCAAAATACCCCTTATTATTTTTGGGTAACTTTCCTTAACTGGTCAGCCGGACTTCAAAAGGGCATATCTCACAAATCCGAACTTGAAACTTAGCAAAATCCACGGCGTTGGAAATATAATTCAAAGATATTTCCTACGGTATCTAGTAGCACACCTAAATCATCCTGAGCTGGGAGTTATGGTCGTTTGAAGTAGACTCAAAACTCATACTTTGCTTAACTTGCAAAATTTCAGATTTTACTACTTCCAATTTAGTTCTTTTTGGAACTCAAGGTGCTACATCTAGTGACCTTAACACTTAAGAAATTTTTAATTCCTCGGTAAAAATCCTACTCACAACGAAGGATGGTTCAAGTCTTAGTTCGAAAAAATTTCTGGGGTGTCACGTAGACATGATCCACCCATCGCTAGAGGCAGACCCACCCTTCTAGATTGTGTACACGTGCATCCGTTAACTTCGGAAAAAATTATGTATATTTATGTATATCTATCTTGAGAGATATCTATCTGAAAGGTAAGGCCTCTTTTTGGTACCAAGTCAACTCACAAATATTATTTACACATTGGCTTGTCATATTCGCTCCATAGATATTTGATTTTACTGTATTTGTGTCCAACCTAGATACATTAAAGAAGCTTTTCAATTCCCTTAGCATCATTAAGATAGATTGAAATTCCCCTTAACAATACACAAGTTTAAAATTTTTTAGCATTGTGATTTTTGAATACAATGGTCAGTGTCTAATGATTTTTATGTGCTAAAAATAAATTGTCTGGTTTTGATTTAAGGAAATATAATTTAGGGACCACTTATGAAACTTAGGTAACTTTTATAATAGAATATATATAGGGATAATCATCATCGTATCATACTAAAACTAGGAAGCTTCAATTCTCAAAGTTGGATTATGATTTTGCCATCTACTTTAAATCTTAATATTATAAATCAAATTAATTAAATATTAAATAATAATTTTTTAATTATTGTTTGGATTGTAACTCATTTATTAATAAGATAACCAAAAGATCATTAATTAGATTATATAATGAAATAGCCAAAAGAAAGTAAAGTAACGTGTATACCTTTTCCCTGGTATTAGAATTAAGAGATTCAACTTATTAGTACTAATTGGGAATTACTTGTTCTTTTGGATTGACTTAAAAAATGTAGCTATTAATTCAAAAATAAAAAGTCAAACTGAAATGACTTTTAAGTCAAAAATAAAAAGTAGGGGGAGACCTACTTTTGGTTTTTGACTTATTTTAAGTCATTTAAACTTATTTTAAGTCATTTTTTACCTTGTTAAATATTTCCTAACTTATTTTAAGTCATTTTTGACTTATTTTAAGTTATTTTTTATGCTTGCCAAACACCTCCAAAAAAAATTGTGCGATCTCATGTAGCATAAAGACACAATATGATTGTCGCTCTTAGTTTTTTTAAGGTTTTCTTTTTATGATGATGAATTGTTAAAAAACATATTATTATAGTGCGTCGATGATATTATTTTTTTAAGGTCAGCTATTTTTCCCCCCATCTATTAGTGTGTAGATGATATTTTTCCAGATAAAATCATAAATTTAAGATTCTATTCAGATGAAGTTGTTAAAAATATAAATATGCAGTTTGTATTAATTAATTTGAATAAATATTTATTTTTTAAAGATGATTAAATAAAGATAAGAAAAGTTTTTAAAATTATGTGGCGGACAAAAAAAGAAAAGGCTTAGAATCATCGAAGTTCCAATTTTAAAAACATAAATATGCAGTTTGAATTCATTAATTTGAATAAATATTTATTTTTAAAGATTATTAAATAGAGATAAAATGCACCTTAAAGATGATGGAAGAAGTTGAATACATATCAAAGTAGGGCTGTTCAAAACCGAATCGAAACCGATAATCCAAACCGAAAAAAAACTATTGGTTTATCAGTATTGGGTTATTGGTTTAGTGGTTTTGATAACAGTTTTGATTTTTTTGGTTATCGGGTTATCGGTTCTTAACGGATTGAAGTTTTTTCTTAACGGGTTAACCGATAACCCGATAGTAAATTAAATAGTTATATTTATACCATTTTGTATATCAAGTCCTTGACTTAGAGTTTGGTTTTCTACTTTTATTTTTGGTTGTCTCAAACACTGGGTTAATCTACAATGTAAAAGTGTTTGCTTTAGAGCAAAATGTAACTTGTGAACTCATGTGAATGGTTTATTTGGTTTGTCACCTTGTTTCTAAGTGATTTTCAATGTTTTTTTTGTGTCAAATCTTAACGGTTAAACCGATAACGATAAAAAACCGATAAACCAATAACTGATAAGCCAATATCTTAATGGTTCTATAACGATTTAGCATCTCTACAAACCGGTAAGCAATAAGCCAAATCGATAAACTGCAAAATCGAACCGAACCAATCGATACGCAGCCCTATATCAAAGAATGTTTACTAAGTGTTGGTGATAATAATAATAATAATAATAATAATAATAATAATAATAATAATAATAATAATAATAATAATAATAATAATAATAATAATAATAATAATAATAATAATAATAATAATAATAATAATAATAATAATAATAATAATAATAATAATAATAATAATAATAATAATAATAATAATAATAATAATAATAATAATAATAATAATAATAATAATAATAATAATAATAATAATAATAATAATAATAATAATAATAATAATAATAATAATAATAATAATAATAATAATAATAATAATAATAATAATAATAATAATAATAATAATAATAATAATAATAATAATAATAATAATAATAATAATAATAATAATAATAATAATAATAATAATAATAATAATAATAATAATAATAATAATAATAATAATAATAATAATAATAATAATAATAATAATAATAATAATAATAATAATAATAATAATAATAATAATAATAATAATAATAATAATAATAATAATAATAATAATAATAATAATAATAATAATAATAATAATAATAATAATAATAATAATAATAATAATAATAATAATAATAATAATAATAATAATAATAATAATAATAATAATAATAATAATAATAATAATAATAATAATAATAATAATAATAATAATAATAATAATAATAATAATAATAATAATAATAATAATAATAATAATAATAATAATAATAATAATAATAATAATAATAATAATAATAATAATAATAATAATAATAATAATAATAA
>NW_006238945.1:881217-881700 GCF_000226075.1 Solanum tuberosum
ACCTTCTTTATTTGCAGAAAGAGTAAAAAAGACTCTTAGAGATCCGCAAGGAATCATTCACTATAATAATTTTACTTATAGAAAGCTTATTGGAGCTTGTACGCAAGAAGGCATAAATTTGTGCAATGAGTTAAAACTCTCAAGACAGCTTAAGATGGATAAGCTTAGAGAAAAGTCTCAATTAGGAGATTTTTGTACTCAATTCGGTTTACCGGATGCTTCAAAAAGCACCAATCGAGAAACTTCTTAATCAGAATCTCATCATAAGAAAAGAAGATCTAGAAGAAGGACTAGAGAAGAAAGAGATGAGCGTAGGGCTCATCGTAAATCTTATAGATTTACCAAGAATAGGTCAAGGCGAGATCTTGGTAAGATTAAGTGTTATAAATGTGGAAAATTTGGGCATTTATCCCCAAATTGTAAGCTTGAAAAGCTTAAGACTCTAGAACTTGATGAAGATATTCAAGAAAAGATTTATAGTTT
>NW_006238945.1:881804-885648 GCF_000226075.1 Solanum tuberosum
AGCAACCTGAGTTATCTAGTAAGGTTCAACAAGATTCGAATGATACTTGCAAATTTTATGGTGATATTTGTCATTTTGAACATAACGAATTCTACAAGTTGCAATCTCAGTTCGAAGACATGAATATGTTCACTATCACTGCAGACAATGTGATAGAACTTCTAAAAGAAGTTACCGATAATACTCTTCGTGAAAAGATCATCCAATTGGCTGCTGGTAAAACTAGCTCTTCATCTAATATTCCTAATGATATAAAGATTAAAGATGAGTTTAATTATTCTGCTTCTTACTCCTTGTCTGAAGTTCATAATAGACTCTCTTCTAAACAAACCATGGTTATTCGTGATACCTCTTTTGATGATTTAAAAGGAGAAATTGAACATTTGAAGGAAGAAATTAAATTTCTTAAACAAAATCATATTATTTGTGATCACCGTCTTACTCAGATTGAGTCTGCTAATAGCAAAGGAAAAATAAAGTTGATGAATCTACTGTTGAAGAAAATACTCTTGCCAACACTTTGAATATTGATCCGAAACAAAATATGTTTTAGGAATGATGCAAATTGTTACAGCTCATAAATGGTATGTTAAATGTACTATATTAATTGATAATACTTTTCTATAACTAACATTGCTATGATTGATAGTGGCGCTGATGTGAGTTGCATTCAACAAGGTCTAGTACCTACTAAATATTTTGAGAAAACAACTTATATGGTAAATTTGCATCTGGTTATGCTTTAGATATAAAGTATAAATTATCTAATACTCGTATTTGCCAGAATAAAATTTGTATTCCTCACTTCTTTTTCCTAGTAAAAAATCAGTTATACCCTCCTATTATTTCTAGGAACTCCTTTTATAAATGCAATTTATCCTTTTACTAATATAAATGCTAAAGGAGTTTCTGCTACTTATAAAAATCAAGATATTAGTTATACTTTTATCACCGAACCTATTTTTAGAGATATTAATGCTCTAATTGAAATGAAAAAAAAGCATGTTGATTATTTACAACTTGAGATATTTAGTATGAATATATTCGATACTTTAAAATCTACTAAAGTACAGGAAAAGATTAAATTCATTCCGAAATAATGGCCATTGATATTTGTGCTGATCATCCCAGTGCTTTTTGGAATAAAAAAAAACATATTATAACTCTTCCATATGAAGATGATTTCTCTGAGGAAAATATCCCTACCAAATCACGCCCTTGTCAGTGAATTGGGTCGCTTACATTGGAGCAAGAGAGTACTGGCTCGCCGCTGTGGATGTAGGTGTTCCCATGAAACGAAGAATACCGAACTGGTTGAATTCTGCAAAAGAGAAATTGATAATTTATTACAAAAAGGTTTGATTAAGCCTTCCAAGTCACCATGGTCGTGTACTGCTTTTTATGTTAACAACACAGCAGAAAAAGAACGAGGTGTTCCCAGGTTAGTTATAAATTATAAACCTTTAAATAAATTTTTAAAATGGATTAGATATCCTATTCCAAATAAGAGAGATTTATTAACCAGATTATATGATGCTAATATCTTTTCAAAGTTTGATTTAAAATCTGGATATTGGCAAATCCAAATAATTAGAGACCATTCTTATAGAACGGCATTTAATGTTCCGTTTGGACAGTACGAATGGAATCTAATGCCTTTTTTGTTAAAAAATGCTCCCTCAGAATTTCAAAAGATAATGAATGATATCTTCAATCCTTATTTGGATTTCATCATAGTTTATATTGATGATATTTTGGTTTACTCAAAGACTCTTGAAATGCATTTTAAGCATTTAGACATTTTTAAGAAGATAGTTATTCAAAATGGTTTGGCCATATCTAAACCTAAAATGAGTCTTTTTCAAACAAAAGTTAGATTTTTGAGTCATTTGATTTGTCAAGGAAAAATGACCCCTATTCAATGATCTATTGAATTCGCATCAAAGTTCCCTGATATTATTACAGATAGGACGCAATTGCAGCGGTTTCTGGGAAGTTTAAACTACATTTCCCCCTTCTACAAGAATTTGTTTCGAGATTTTAGCTCCGTTATACGACAGGCTAAAAAAGGATCAACAAGAAGCCTTGGACTAATAGTCTCACAGATCTTGTAAAGACTATTAAAGAAAGAGTTAAAATCTTTGCCTTGTTTAACCCTTGCTAATCCTGCTTGGCCAAAGATTGTAGAGACGGATGGATATAATATTGGGTACAGAGGCATATTGAAACAAATTAATCCGCATGATAAAAATGAATATCTTATTCGATTTCATTCAGGAAAATGGAGCGATGCTCAGAAAAAATATGCGACGGTAGCTCATGAAATGTTAACTATCGTTAAGTGCGTATTAAAATTTCAAGATGATTTATATAAAAAAAAATTCTTGATAAAAAATGATGCTCAATCAGTCAAGTATATGTTTGATAAAGATTTTAAACATGATGTGTCTAAGTTAATATTTGCTAGGTGGCAGGCACAATTAGCCTCTTTTGATTTCGAAATTCATTATAAAAAGGGAAGTGATAATTCCCTCCCAGACTTCTTATCAAGAGAATATCTTTCTTCTTATGAGTTTCTTGACTTCTTTCCTGATAAAGATTTGGTTACGATTTTTGAAGGCAGTTCCTCTTAATAGAGATTTACAGGAACATATATTATGGAGAATTATACACGGAATGGTGATGGATATCGTCAGTGAATGAAGTTTATAACCTCTTGAATGATTAAAAATATAACCTCTTGAATGATTAAAACTAAATGCTATGTTTGCAGGATGGATCCTCCTTGGATAACCAAGGCTAGAGGAAAAGGCAGATATACTCGCGGAAGGGGAAGATCATCCCCAAGTTCATCAAGATCGTCATACGGATCATCATCATCTAGTACTCCAATTATACAAAAAGGAGGAATGGGTTTATATAACTTAAACTCTAGAGCACAAGAAAAAGCTTCGTCATCGATACATCTGGAAGATATTACAGTAGCGCGGGCCTGCTACCGACGCGGATAAGCTTTACACTTCTTTTCACACTTGTCCTTTAATTTTGCCAAAAAATCTTCAGCTTTCTTCAGTGCATCCACTGGCGCATCTTCTTCATATGGTTGAGCTTCGTGCATATCTTCACTTGTTTCACTACGCATTGATGAATCTGATTTTGCGTAATGACTTATATTTAGAAGAATCTTTTTCTTTACTTTTTCTAGATACCTCATAATCATTTCATTTTGTTCTCCTTCATCATGATTAGAAATTTTTCTAGCCATATGTTTTACGGAGGTTGAGTCATCAGTCATAATTCCTTTATTAGTAATCAATTTATAATCGTGTATGATTTTTGTTATTAGATCTAGCAGTTCTTGTCCGTATATAGACTTTGTTTGATGAGGATCTTTCTTCATCAACTTGTCCCAATAATTATTATAATAAGTTCTGTTTAGGCAAGGGATTTGTTCCTCAGTGAAATCTACTTCCGGAACCCATTTATGAATCCATGGAACAGAGAATTCTATAAAGAAATAAATCTGTTCAATTTGTTGAAAGTAACAAATATGTTCTTGATGATATAACTTATTGAGATCTGGGGAAATCTTTACCCATTCCTTGTATAACTTGAGAAATGGTTCGGGCAGTATTTTTATAGTTGGCACGTGGTATGACCACCAGTTTAAAAACCAATTTGGTATACGATTAACAAATATCTTGGCACATACTTTTATAAACCAAGTATGTTTATGCCTTTCATTGTTATAACAGAGGACTTTATTAAATGCCTGGATATAATCCCAATAGGTAAAGTTTACTATGACTTTGTTTAGACTAAACTGTCTTTCAGTCATTGAGGA
>NW_006238945.1:887086-888360 GCF_000226075.1 Solanum tuberosum
GCAATTGAAGCAAAAGTATCACTTTGCTTTTGTGTTATAAACTCTTGTAGTTGAGCATATAATGGATCACTTTCTGGAATATCTTCCAGATGTATTGATGACGAGGCTTTTTCTTGCGCTCTGAAATTTAAGTTATATAAACTCATTCCTCCTTTCTGTATAATTGGAGTATTAGATGATGAAGATCCATATGATGATCTTGATGAGTTCAGGGATGATCTTTCCCTTCCTCGGTGGATATTACCTTTTCCTCTTCCCTTAGTTACCCAAGGGTTTTCCATCCTGCAAACAAAGCATCGATATTTATTCCCAATTAGCGTCATAATAAGTTGTAGCTTCTTCTATGGACAAGAAAAGGTCTATCACCATTCCATCTATCATTTTCCAACAAATAAGTTCTTTGAAATCTCGATTGAGAGGAAGAACCTTTAAAATAGTAATCAATCGTTTTTCAGTAAAGAAAAGAGAAATAAGAATATCACCAATCTCTGAATTGTCACTATACTCACTCATTTTGAATGAGTTTTCACTTCCTTTCTTATATAGAATTTCAAAATCAAAAGGTGCTAGCTGTGCTTGCCATCTTGCAAACATTAATTTTGATGCATCATGTTTGAAATCTTTATCAAACATATATTTAACAGATTGAGCATCAATTTTTATCACAAAATTCTGATTGTAAAGATCATCCTGAAATTTTAAAACACATTTAACGATAGTTAACATTTCATGAGCTACCGTTGCATACTTTCTTTGAGCATCGCTCCATTTTCCTGAATGAAACTGAATAAGGTATTCATTTTTATCATGCGGGTTAATCTGCTTTAATATTCCACCATAACCCATATCAGATGCATCCGTTTCCACAATCTTTGGCCATGCGGGATTAGCAAGAGTTAAACAGGGTAATGATTTAGCCCTATCTTTGATAGTTTTTACTAGATCTGTGAGACTATTAGTCCAAGGCTTTTTATGATCCTTTTTTAGCCTATCGTATAACAGAGCTAAATCGCGAGACAAATTCTTGTAGAAGGGAGAAATGTAATTTAAACTTCCGAGAAACCTCTGCAATTGCGTTCTATCTATAATAATATCAGGAAATTTTGACGCGAATTCAATAGATCGCTGTATAGGAGTAATTTTTCCTTGACAAATTAAATGACCCAAAAATCTAACTTCTGTTTGAAAAAGACTCATTTTTGGTTTAGAAATCACCAAACCATTTTGAATAACTATTTTCTTGAAAATGTCTAAATGCTTAATATGCATTTCTA
>NW_006238945.1:889120-945957 GCF_000226075.1 Solanum tuberosum
AAAATCCTTTAGCATTTATATTAGTAAAAGGATAAATTGCATTTATAAACGGAGTTCCTAAAATAATAGGGGGGTATAACTGATTTTTTACCAAGAAAAAGAAGTGTGGAATACAAACTTTATTCTGGCAAATACGAGTATTAGATAATTTATACTTTATATCTAAAGCATGACCAGATACAGATTTAACCATATGAGTTGTTTTCTCAAAATATTTAGTAGGTACTAGACCTTCTTGAATGCAACTCACATCAGCGCAACTATCAATCATATCAATGTTAGTTATAGAAAAAAACATTATCAATTAATATGGTACATTTAACATACCATTTATGAGCTGCAACAATTTGCATCATTCCTAAAAACATAATTTGTTTCGGATCAATATTAAAAGTGTTGGCTAGAGTATTTTCTTTAGCAGTAGATTCATCAACTTTATTTTTTCCTTTGCTATTAGCAGACTCAATTTGAGTAAGACGGTGATCACAAATAATATGATTTTTTTAAGAAATTTAATTTCTTCCTTCAAATGTTCAATTTCTCCTTTTAAATCATCAAAAGAGGTATCACAAATAACCATGGTTTGTTTAGAGGAGAGTCTATTGTGAACTTCAGACAAGGAATAAGGAGCAGAATAATTAAACTCATCTTTAACCTTTTTATCATTAGGAATACTAGATGAAGAGCTGGTTTTACCAGCAGCCAATTGAATGATCTTTTCACGAAGAGTATTATCAGTAACTTCCTTTAGAAGTTCTATCACATTGTCTGCAGTGATGGTGAACATATTCATGTCTTCGAATTGATATTGCAGCTTGTAGAATTCATCATGTTCACAGTGACAGCTATTACCATGACATTTGCAAGCATCGTTCGAATCTTGTTGCACCTTATTAGAAGATTCAGGTTGCTCATCTTCTGTGGCATAACTTGCTTCAGAATCATCATAATCTGATTCAGAACCAGAAGTCTAACGAAAACTATAAATCTTTTCTTGAATATCTTCATCAAGTTCTAAAGTCTTTAGCTTTTCAAGCTTACAATTTGGAGCTATATGCCCAAATTTTCCACATTTATAACACTTAATCTTATCAAGATCTTGCCTTGACCTATTCTTGGTAAATCTATGAGATTTATGATGAGCCCTACGCTCATCTCTTTTTTCTCTAGTCCTTCTTCTAGATCTTCTTTTCTTATGATGAGATCTATGGGATTCCGATTTAGAAGTTTCTCGATTGGTACCTTTGGAAGTATCTTGTAAACCAAATTGAGTACAAAAATCTCCCATTTAAGACTTTTCTCTAAGCTTATCCATCTTAAGCTGTCTTGAGAATTTTAACTCATTGCACAAATTTATGCCTTATTGCGTACAAGCTCCAATAAGCTTTCCATAAGTAAAATTATTATAGGGGATAATTCCTTGCAGATCTCTAAGAGTCTTTTTCACTCTTTCTGCAAATAAAGAAGGAAAACCATCAATAAATTTGGCTTTCCAGAATTCTAAGCCATTTTCGGGAAGTTCCATTACCCGACTTAAATAAGTGTCTTTATACCATCTAAACTCACCTAAATGTCTACTTCTAAGACCATTTAGTAAAGATCTAATGGTTTCATATTGATTGGTAAATCTACCACTAAAATGTTCTAGGATGGTCAAGACTAAAGTATAAACAACGTCTTCTCTATTTTTGACTAAAGCAAATCCTAGGTTATCAACTCCTTCGGCTGTAGCCTTTAGCATTTATGACTGCTACCTTTGCATCAAGGGTCATATAATTATCCCACCAGCCTCTTAGTTGACCAGTAAACCCTGCAATAATCATCTTGCAAATGGTCCTGTCAGTGTTATTAACACTCTTGCAGATGGTAGCATACATAAGCATCCTATGAACTAAAATAGTTAACTGTCTATCAGTCAAACGATCGAGATTCCATTCATAAATCTCGCTTCCACTATAAGGGGTGTTAGTTTGATTCTAATCTCTTTCCTCTATTAAGACATCTTGAGGAGTTGGTCTGGGATAGTAGTAAGTTTGCATACTAGGTTTTCTAGCATACGTATTACCACTATTCTTCTTTGGATAACCATGAATTTTATTAACTTCCATTTCCACTTGTGTCTTAAAATTGAAAGTGGCTTCCATTTCATCTGCAAAATCTTCAGCGAGGCTTATAGGTTTTGCACTTGCGCCAAATTCTGAAAACTTTTTATCCAAAAGGCTTTCAAGATCATGAAGATGTCTAAGAATAAAATCTTGAATCTCAGGAGGTCTTTGAATAGGAACATCAGGCTATTTTGATGTAGAAGCCTGTTCGGAAACTTGATTCACAGATTCAGCTTATCATTAATTTGAACAATCAGATTAGTAAGACTATCTAATTTTTTGTCGAGAGAACAAATATGTTCATGAATAATGTTAACATAAAGACCCAAATAATTATTTTGAGAAATAAGACGATTTATTTCATTAATACTTACTGCGGCGACCTCATTATCAATAAAATTTTGAAATGCAATAAAAGTAATACTTGTATTATTAGGTAAAACAAACGGTGCTTGAGGAGGATAAATAGAATTAATAATATTTCCTGATTCATCTTTGTAAGATCTTTCAAGAACGTTGATGAATAAAGGTAAATAAGTGGTTATAAACCATGGCACAAAGAACATAATATGATTATGTAGAGCACAGGTTTCATAAAATTCTTGAGAAATATTATTTAAATATTCTTCACTATAAGTGTCAAAAAACCATGTTTTAAATCGGTTCCATTTTTCATTTGAAAATTCATTCTGAATATATTTTCTTGCCAGTGATCCTGGACTAAAATCAATATGATGTCACTCATCATTAAGCATCATTTAGATTAAAATCCATCTCGGATGCAGAAGGAATATCCTTATATGAAATGACAGAAGATTTGTCATTAGTTTGAACAATGTTTAACCGAGGATCAATTTTATTTTTGTTTTCTGCAGATATAACTGTTGATAAAGTATGCAAAGAGGCAGCGCGATTTCTAGCTGGACCGTAAAAAGGTTCTATCGGAGAAATATGTTGAATAACCAAACTTCTATCAGAAGCAAATGAATGTCTATTATAAGGAACACTTTTATCATCAAACTGCATACAAATTTTTCCATCGGAATTTTGAATAATATGAGAATATTCAGAATTAGTGACAGCATCGGTCATTTGCTCAGGGGGTATAACAGAATCTAAAATCCAAGTAGTAGGAAAATTAATTTCTTCCCATTTTATAGGTCTTCTAGTAGTGACCTTAGATCTGGCGAAATTAGTTTCTACCAAAATAGTTTGATTAGATGTATCGTATAATTTACATCTAGGATTTAAAGTAGCAAGTAATTTATCATACATTCTATAAGACAAACAAATTAATTCAGATTCAGGTGCATAGTTATAACCATGCGTTTTAACATTCAAAGTTAAAGCATCTAATATATTAGAATCAGTCAAAGATAACTGCAAATTGGGCTGAGCAATAAAATAAACTGGACCATAGGCTACCGTAGATTCTATCGAACCCATCAAAGATTGACGAAAATTTAAATTCCTCGCATCTCGTAGAGCAGCTAAGAAAGTCTCTGGTAACCCTTTAAGAGTTAAAGGTTTAAAAGCAATTTGAACCATGTCAATATGCAAAAATTTATACTGAGATTTGTATAATTCAATATCACACTTATTTAATAAACGAATAGTTTGTTCGGATGAGTTTAACGCCAAGGATTGTTCAGTTGTTTTAATCAACTGTTTATTAGAAATCTTATCAAACCAACCATAATCATAAATGGTTTTTATATTAACTTTCAGAATAGTCCATTTGTTTAACAAATCAAGGTTTTGAGGTATATCTACCTCTTCTAACCGAGTACATTTAATATCTTCTTGATCCATAAAAGAGAGAATATATCTATGCCGAAATTCTTCACATCAATTATATATACCATGTAAGTTCCTTGGCTCTGATATCATATAATAATAATAATAATAATAATAATAATAATAATAATAAAATGTACCTTAATGGTACATTCATTATTTGCTGCAATATTACGTGAGAATTGTCATTTTATGTCTCATTACTCACATGAGTTAATATAGTAGAATATGGCTATAATTTTCCCTAATTCTTGTAACCTTTAATTCATTACTCACCCATTATTCCACCTCATTATGATTGTAAGTTATGTAATTTTTGGGCTATTCATTTACCCAATTTACTTTACATTATCTTTCTATCTATTACAAGGAAGAATTCCTCACTTGTAAATAGTTGGGCTTACTTTGTGTTGGGGATATGAGATAGAGGGTTAGCCAAATATGAGAAGTGCTGTATTGTGTATATAAGGAGTTAGTGTAGTGAAAGAGAGAGTTGAAACAAAGAATAATATTCTATGTCTTCAATTATATTCATTATACAAAAAAGAGTAATTATATGTTGAAGGAAGGTGTTCTTTATGGGAAGTATTGAACTCTTTAATGTAACACCCCACAACTAGAAAGAGCTAGAATTAGAACGAGTCAATTTTGGAAAGAATGAAAAATCTGGAAATTTGACTAAGTTAAGTTAAGAATGAGTTTTGGGTCAACTTCAAACGACCATAAATCCTAGCTCAGAATGAGTTATGGGTGCAATAAGATACTGAAGGAAAGATATTTGAACTATCTTTCCAACACCGCCGAGTTTGCTCAGTTTCGAGTTAGTATGAGTGAGATATGTCCATTTGAAGTTGGGTTGAGTAGATAAGGAAAGTCAAAACCGGAGTTTTGAAGGGAATTTTGGTCTTTTCCCATACCCAGCTAATTAATTTCGTTTTTGGTTTTTGGTAATTAAGTTGGGGTCTAAACTGATTGGATTCAGTTTACGGTTTTGAAATAAGAGTTAGGGTTTTGAGAGAAGAGAAAAGAGGAGAAGAGACAAGGAATCATCAAGTTCTTGAATAATTGTTTGTGGATTTCGTCAAGGGGTGATCCCTACGAGGTATGTGAGATCACATAGCATTGGGTTAGTTTACTCACGCGCCAATAATGATTTATTTCAGCGTATTGTCGTTCTTGAGATTAGAGCAATTGAATTCTTGATGAATATTGTTGAAAGTTTCGTTTGAATCTTGATTGATGAGTTTGTTGAGGAGTTATTGATGTAATTTCATGAGATTAGAGGTTGTTTTTGAGTAGATTCTTGCATATTTTGGTTATGTAGTCGAATCTAAGCGTTTAGGGAAAGAACCAATCGAAACTAGAGGTTTTAGAGTTGAAAAACGACCAAGAAAAATCGGGGATTTCTGGGCAGGGGCCTGGGACGCCGCGCCAGCCAGAGCGCCGCAAAAGTGATTCTGAAATTTGGGGTTTGGGGCGCTGCGCCAGCCAGCGCGCCCCAACTTTAGAACTAAAGTTTTGCTCTTGGCGCCTCACGCCACTCAGAGCACCATGGACGCCAAGTCTTCTACTTCTTCCCCTTTTTTTCCATACTAGTTCCCTTGAAACGTACCTATGTTTCCTAGTTGATTCCTACACTCTAAGGTACGTCTAAAATACATGAAATCATCAATAACATGAGATCATGAGCCTTGAATCCATAATTCAATTCAAGGAAAGTTAAGAGTCAAGTCAAGAGAAGTTCATAGAGTTTTTCAAAAGTCTTTTACAAACGTTTTAAACTTGTTTTAAGACGTAAAGTTTGTCACACCCCTGTTTTTCCCCAAACGAAAAATGTTTGAAAAATAGAGTTTCTCCAATTAAAGTGATGTTTCGAAAAGGGATTATTTTATTTCAGAGTCGCCACTTGGAATTGAGTTTTGGTGTTCCAAGTCACCTAATTTTTACCCCTAATCAAAAGGAAGTTGACTCTAATTTTTAATGGTAGGCGAACTAGAAATCTGGATAAGAAATTCTATTGACCAAGGGGAAGGTGTAAGGCACCCCTCGAGTCCCGTGGTTCTAGCACGGTCGCTTCATTGACTTATATCTTGGCTTGACTTAGCTTTTGGATATAGTACTTATTAGCTGTACATTTACTTATATCCCACCCTCTTTGATTTATTGTAACTGTCTTATTTAGATTTTTAAAATTCGAGAAACTTTAGTATTGTCGTTTTAGTGGGAGTAGATATTTGAATTATAATAGGAGGTAAACTTCTATGGGATTGAGGATTAATTTTAGGCAAAGAAAATATTAAAGAGGCTAGACCAATTTCTTGGAATTTTTTTTTTATTCTATTTTGTTTGCATGTTATTTTTGTAGTTTTTATTTTTTTCAACGTTCTGTTTCTTCTTCTTCTTACCTTTCAATTTTATTTTATTTTTTTGTTTTTGTCTAACAAAATGTTTCTCTTCTTTTCATTTAAATATTTTTTAGTTAAGTTTTGTTTTCCCTTTTTTTTTATTTTTACCTATTCTTTATTTTTTACTATTATTACTTTTTATTCACTTTCATCTTTTATTTCTTCTATTTTTGCCTTTTTTATAATGAATGTTTATTTTTTATTTTTTATTTTTTACTCTTTTTTATGATCTGTTCCTCTTCTTTTTTTTGTATTTTTTTTTCTATTCTGCACTATTTTCTTTTATTACTATATTTTTTCTCTGCTCACATTTTCTTTTTTATTCTATATATTATTATTTTTAATTTTCTCTTTTTAAAAAAAAAAGACTAATTAAGAGAAAATTGATATACATAGTGATATAATAATATATTCCTTCACCAAATGATGATAGTATGAAATTACTAATAACTATCTCACGTTGATGAATTAATGACTCACTCAAATGAACTAATGTTCATCTCCTCCATTTTTAATATTTAGGATACAATAAAAATTATTCTAATAATTAATTGTCTCCGTGAGTATGACAATATTATTTATGTATTAAAATCCAGAAACTCCAAACGATGAGTAATACAGAACCTCTAACCAATTTACATGTAATTAAACTAAAGTCATAAACGAAGTTGCCAATTTGTACAATCAAATAAATGTACATAAACATATTGGAATAAAACTAAGAGTAAACAACAACCATCTTTGGTTCAAATTAGTTAATTAAATTAAAGTCAGGTGTAAAAATACTTCGATGAGCAAATTTAAACAATAGCAATTCATGCAATCAACAATATGATATGCATCATAAAATAGTGGCATATAACGATACATATAATTTTAAGGACTTCATAACATCATAATCAAATTTCGAACAATTATTTCATTGAACTATATAAGAAATTAGAATTACCTTTTCGTAAAACTTAATTCCCACAAAAACCGCTACAATCTACTGATTTCCAAAGTTAATTATAATTAATTAACTTTAAGGAGCCACGAACAAAAATCTTTCTGACTTAAAGTGTATTGCTTTTTTTTTTTTTTTTGTGTGTGAGCGCACTGCTATCGTATAACTGATCCTCCTTTATGATGGTGATGTATTGTGATATATATAGGAGTCCCCCCTGTTGTCGTGTGTATGTTGGTATATTATTATATATAGGTTTTAAAGTGGTGTGTAGTTGAGGGGCAAGTGGGGTCATTGGAGAGAAAAGTGGGGTCGTTGGAGAGGAAAGTGGGGTTATTTGAAAGCAAAGTGGGGTCGGGGTGTTGGCAGATAAAGTGGGGTAGGTTATTATTTTTTAATGTACTTTTAGTTTTATTTTTACTTTTAAAAGAATAATAATTAACAATAATAAAAATATCAACTAATTATTTTAAATTAATTAAAGCTAATTAGAAAAAGTCAAATAGCTAGTAAAAGAACAATTAAATAAATACTAGCTTATTTTTATAAATACTAGCTTATTTTATAAAAACTTTATTTTTAAATAATATAATTTTTTTTTTTGTAATCTTTCACTTTTTTCTTTCAAACGATTGAAAATAAAACTTACCTTAAAAAAATGATTCTATTTCTGTTGTTTTCAAATCTTTAAAAAATAAGATAAAAGTCAAAATATTTAATTTATATTTATAAAAATATTTCAGCTCTAAAAATGGTATAAAACTTTTGGTTTGATAAAAAATTACGTGTCTACAAAGTTCAAGTTGAGTAAAAAGCAAGGTGTAAAGATTGAAGTTCATTTATTCAAAGAGTATATTGGGAATATGTATTCCCAAAGAGTAAAATGTTTCCACATTTAAACAAGAAATGAATCTTTGATTTCCAAAAGATCCTTTGAGCTAGTTTTCAGTAAAGAGTAAATGCTTTCACAATTAAGCAAGAGAGGAAACTTTGATTTCCAAGAGGAGCCTTTGAGCTAAGTTTTGAGAAATTATCTCAAACCACAGAAAGAAGTATGTTTATAAACATAAGAGCTAGTATTATATTTTGGGAGTAGTATTGAGCACCGATATGGGGGAGAGTTCAGACAACTCCCAGCCCCCATAAACCATGTAGCTACCATGGGTAGAAAAGGGTCATACTTTTAGATTATTCCTTAGTGTTTTTTAGCATAGCTAATGGACCCACTTAGTAGTCAGGTTCTATACCCTCGGCAAGGTATAGGATGGCCCTGGCAGCGTGAGGAAAAATGATGTATCATCATAATAGCTCTTAAGTGATGGTTGTCGGTTAGAGAAACTCCCACAGAAGTATTTTGTATTCTTATATACACAGATTATTTGTATTTTTTTTATACAAACAGAGTTCATATTGTATCTTTTCATACATACAGAGTTACTATTGTATCTCTAAATACACAGAGTTGATATCCATGTTTTAAAACCTTTTCTTTATATCACATTTACATTATTGCTTTATATTGAAATGAGTTCAGTTTAGTGTAGTTGAGTTGAGTTAAGACCAGGTTTGTTCTTTCAGTTCTTTTCAAGCTTATGTCTTGTTTTAGGATTCCCCTTGCATGCTCGTACATTCAATGTCCTGATGCCATTTGGCCTATATCTTTTCATGATGCAGATACAAGTAACCAGGATCAGCATCCAGCGCATCGTTGATTCTAGTTGAGCTCCAGAGTTATGGTGAGCCTCCTTGCTTCCAGAGAATCCCTTTTTATTGTTTTCAGTATTTAGTTCATTAGGATGTCGTGGGTCTTGTTCCATCTCATTTTTATAGGCTTCATAGATAGACTGTTAGATGTTAGTTCTTTAGTCTTTTCATTTTCATTCTATTATGTTGAGACTTGAGTTTGCCTTATTGGCCAGTTGAATGTTCCTTATTAACATTCTAGTTTATTACATGGACTTATCTTTGTTGAATAAAAGTCTTCCGCTTCTTGGGGCCATCAATAGTTCTCGAGTGCCAGTCCCACCCAAGGTGTAGGCTCGGGGCGTGACAAACTTGGTATTAGAGCACAGATTTCAACAGTCCAAGGGAGTCTATGAAGACGTGTCTGTAGATTCTTAGTTATCGGTGTGAAGCGCGCCACATCTATAATTAGGAGGCTGCAACATTTAGGAAATTCCTTCACTTCTTCATACTTATTTTGTGCGATAGAGTTTATCTCTATAAAGTCTCTTTCTAACTCGTGCTGGCGCGTGTCTTTTAGATCATGCCTCCACGAAGAGCTGTCAGAGGTCTTCCGACTAGGAGAAATGTTGAACCATAGGAACAAGGGGTACCTAATGCACCGGAAGTGCAACCCCAAAGAGAGTCACAAATGCTGAATTCCGTGAAGCTATCCGGATGTTGAGCCAAGTTGTGACCAATCAAGTTAGGCACCATAGAGGAAATCGTCAGGAAGTGGCTGATACTTCAAGGATCCGTGAGTTCTTAAGGATGAACCCACCAAGTTTCACAGGTTCAAGTGTTATTGAGGATCCATAGAATTTTGTTGAAGAGCTTCAAATGGTTTTCAAGATCATGTATGTTGCTGATACTGAGAGGGTGGAACTAGCTGCATACCAAATAAAGGGTATCTCTAGGATATGGTTTGACCAATGGAAGAGGAACCGAGCTGAGGGAGCGCTACCTATGAGTTGGTCTTGTTTTGAGGAGGTTTTCTTGGGGCATTTCTTTCCCTGAGAACTGAGGGATGAAAAGGTACGAGAGTTCCGCACTCTTAAGCAGGATTCTTTGAGCGTTCATGAGTACATGATCTTAGGCATATTTATATGCCTAGAATGCTAATTATGCCCGCATTTAAGCTTAGTTTGAATTCAATATGTGTTTTTTTATAGTCTTATCGAGTCTTTTGGTTGTTTATGAGCTAACCAACATGATTAGTTATGTAGGTAAGCTTAATTGGAGAAATGAGCACGAAAATGGACAATGGAGGAACATAAAAGAGCCGAGTCAAAAGAAGGCAAGGAAGAAGCTGGAAGAAATGTCACTTAAGGCACCTCAGTATCCTCTCCGCGTCGCGGAGAGGAATTATAATTTGGCTGGCGAAATTATGAATTAGGTAGAGTGCTCTGTGCCCTCTATGCGTAGCATAGAGGGAGTCCCAAATTTATTCGAGGAAGCGAGTTTGAGGCAGAACACTCCGTGGAGTGCCCGCGTCGCGGAGAAGAGAAAATTATCTCAAAACAAAATTAGAGAGAGCCTCCGCGTCGCGCTCCTTGTGCCCAGTTTTTGCCGTTTTGACTTTTAGTAAATAGGTCATTATTTTATTTTATTAATGATTCTTTTTCTGGGTTTTGAAGAACGACGACTTGGGAGAATGTTTTCACCATTTTTAGGGTTCTTTGCTAAAATCTTTTCCTTTCGATCTTTCTATGTTATTTGAACAGTGCTCGATCGTATCTTGGATTATGAGTAGCTAAATACCCTAGTTCTAGGGCTGTGGCTACATGATGATTGTAATCTATTAATTTTTCATTGGGTTAATGTCAATTATCATATGAATCTTTCTTATGTTCTTGCTTTTCGTATTTCGTGACTGATCACCATTGAAATAATACATTGTCCAAATTGAACTCGGGAGAGGAATAAGAGGATAGAATGTGGGACATAATCCATCCTATCCCCGCTCAACGATGTAGTTAGGGTGTTATTTACCGTAGGTGATTAGAGCTCGGGAGACCATGATCATACATTTAACCCTGTGATTCATTGATTCAATAGTGGATAATTACCCATATAAATGATATTGATTGCATGAATCCTGATAGAAGTTGCATCCCTGGACTTTACCCAATCACTGTTTTATAAACTCTTGAAATTGAATCGCGTTTGTTACATTTTGGTTACAATTTTAGAATTAGATAATTAATCACTTTTGAAATCTTGAATACACTTGTGTTTAGCTGAAAGTTAGAGAAATCAAGTGATTCTAAGTGTAAGTCCCTGTGGGTACAATACCTGACTCTTAAAAAGAGCCACTTTAATACTTAAACGACCACATGCACTTGTGTGTGCGATTTGGACACAACAAGTTTTTGGCGCCGCTGCCTGGAACTTTAGAATTAGGAATTATTTGATTTTTCTGAATTCTGAAGTTAAAAAAGCAAGTGTTGGCAACTTGATCTTAGCAATTCATTGTTGCAGGTTGTTCTGAAATTTCAAACTGGACGATGATCAAGGATTGGTATCACCTCTAACTGAACCGGAAAGGTTTTTTCACTACCGGAGAAGGCAAAGACGACTTACTTACGCAGTCCCCCTTCTTGCTAGTGAACCAACATCTCCAGTAACAAGAGTCGAGGAAGAAGAACCTCAAATAATAATGGCTGAGTTGAAGGTAAGAGACGTGGAAATCCCACGTCCCACCAATGTGACATCATGCATTCAGAAACTTGAAGCTAGTGGAAGGTTTGAATTGAAGTAGAGAATGGTGCAACTATTACATACTAATGGGCAGTTCACTGGTCTGTCGCACGAGGATACAACGGTTCACATTCAGAATTTCCTTGAGATCAATGATACTTACACTCCAGCTAGAGTGAATGTGGATTATGTGAGGATCACTTTATTGCCCTTTTCTCTGCTTGGGGAAGCAAAAAGATGGTTAAACTCTGAGCCCGCGAACTCAATTACCACCTGGAATGATCTAGCACAGAAGTTCCTCATCCAATTTTTTCCATTTGGAAAAATATCTAAGTTGAGGAGTGACATTTTGAGCTTCAGACAGAAAGGGGGAGAGAACTTGTACCAAGCTTGGGACAGGTTTAAATCGATGTTGATGAGCTGCCCACATCATCATCAGTCTAATGAGGTGTTAGTCCATACCTTCATTAAGGGATTGGAGCCTAACACCAAAATTCTACTTGATTCAGCTGCAGGTGGTCAAGCTTTGGAGAAGACATATGCTGAACTATTCACCTTGCTGAACAGGATCTCGCAGGGCAACCCTGAATGCAATAGATGAGGGGTGAAACCTGTGATTCAGAAAACTGTAGGTATGCTAGAGGTAGATGATGTGACTGCCTTAACTGCACAGATTGCGGCTATGCAGAATATGATGAGCACCCACTTCAACAATCTAGTATTGGGTCAACAGCCCGCACAAGTAAATGTAGTTCAACAACCACCATCTTGGTGTGAGATATGCGAAGGTGGTGACCATAGCGCAGAGGTATGTGGTGCAAACCTGAATTCTATTAATTTTGTAGGAAATGCACAACGAGGAGGAGGCCAACAAAATTATGTGAACTCTTATAATCCAAGTTGGCGCAACCACCCAAACTTTTCTTGGGGTGGAAATCAAAACCAGGGTCAAGGCCAGAATCAATATAGACCCTAAGGAAATGCATAGGGGTACCAACCACAGGCCCAACGGGAGCAGCCAAATAAGAAATCTGGAAACATGAGCGTGGATGAGATGCTGAAAAAGATCATGGTTGATCAAGCCCAGTTAGCTGCTGATGTGAGAAATAATCAGTTGGCTACACAGAATCTAGAGAAGTAATTCGGGCAGTTTGCTAGTGCCCAAAATTCACGACCGCAAGGAGGTTTACCGGGAAATACTGATCTTAATCCTAAGCAGGTAAACGCGGTAGGTACACACAGTGGTTTACAATTGGATGAGTTAGCTCCTAAGAAAAGAAACACTGATGTTGTGAGTAAAGAGAGTGAACCCAATGAGAGCGAAGTTGTTGCACAAGAAGAAAGAGTGCAACCAATTGTGAAACCACCTTCTCCATTCCCTCAAAAGTTCAAGAAACAGAAGCAAGATAAATGTTTTGGTAAGTTTCTCTCTCTTTTGAAACAAGTTCACATTAACTTTCCATTGGTAGATGTTTTGTCAGGGTATACCCAGGTATGCGAAATATGTGAAGGAGATTGTGGCGAATAAATGGAGGCTGACAGAATATGAGACTGTTGCACTTACTGAAGAGTGCAGCTCCAGAATCCAAAATAAGTTGCCCACTAAACTGAACGATCCGAGTAGCTTTATGGTTCAGATCACTATAGGGCATAGCATTCATGCGCGAGGATTGTGTGATCTAGGAGCTAGCATAAATTTGATGCCGACTTCTTTGTACAAAAAGCTGGGGTTGGGTAGTCCTAAACCTACTACCATTATCTTACAGTTGGCTGATAGGTCTGTAGCTAAGCCTGAGGGTGTTGTAGAGGATGTTCTAGTGCAAGTGGGATCGTTGATTTTCCCAGTAGATTTTGTTGTACTGAATTTTGAGCCAGATCCTGAGGTCCCGTTCATCTTAGGAAGACTGTTTTAGCAACTGGGAGGGCGATGATAGATATAGCAGCTGGGAAACTCACTATGCGGGGCCATGATAAGGTCGAGGTTTTTGATGTGTATAAAGCTTTAAAGCTGTGTATGAGGAGCTGTCTGCCATAACTGTGATAGATCTTAAGGTAGAGGCTCGATACATTGCATCTAAGGACCCTTTGGAGCGAGTGTTGGTAGGGCATGATATTTCTTGATGTGGCACTTATAGGTATATATGGAGATCGATGGGAGCCGTTGAATAGGGTGTTGGGTCCTCCACCCAATCCCTCTATTGAAGAAGCACCTCGGCTGGAATTAAAAGCATTGCCAGCCCACCTCAGGTATGTATTTTTGGGTGAAGATAAAACTTTACCAGTTATTTTGTCTGCAGCATTGTGTGATGAACACGTGGAAGCAACATTAATCATCCTAAAAAAGAGGAAAGAAGCTCTGGGCTGGCAAATGTCCGACATCCATGGAATTTGTCCCGCGCTGTGCATGCTTAAAATCTATATGGAGGAAGGGCATAAGCCGAGTGCACAACATCAGCGGAGACTAAACCCATTGATGAAGGATGTGGTAAGAAAAGAGGTAATCAAGTGGTTGGATGCAGGGATTGTGTACCCCATATCTGATAGCAAATGGGTAAGTCCAGTCCAGTATGTGCCCAAGAAGGGCAGAATGACGATGGTGACTAATGAGAAGAAAAAGTTCAGCCCCACAAGAACAATGACAGGGTGGCGGATATGCATGGACTACAGAAAGTTGAATGACGCCACCAAAAATGACCATTATTCGGTACCTTTCATTGATCAAATGTTGTATAGGTTGGCTGGCCAAGAATACTACTGTTTCCTTAATGGTTATACAGGGTACAATCAGATCGTCATTGCACCAGAGAATCAGGAGAAGATCACTTTCACTTGTCCGTATGGCACATATGCGTTCAAGTGCATGCCATTTGGCTTTTGCAATGCCCCGGCCACATTTCAGAGACGTATGATGGCAATTTTCCATGATATGGTGGAAGATTTTGTTAAAGTGTTCATGGACGACTTCTCGGTGTTTGGTGAGTCTTTTGAACTTTGTTTGACTAATCTTGAAAAATTTCTTGCCAGGTGTGAAGAAACAAATCTGGTGCTAAACTGGGAGAAGTGTCACTTTCTGGTTCGAGAGGGAATTGTGTTGGGGCACAAGATCTCCGAAAATGGGCTGGAAGTTGACAAAGCGAAAGTGGAGGTTATTGAGAAGCTGCCACCTCCCATCACAGTAAAGGGAGTTAGAAGCTTCCTAGGACATGCTGGGTTCTATAGGAGGTTCATCAAGGACTTCTCTAAGACTGCAAGACCCATGTGCAACCTTTTAGAGAAAGAGATGAAGTTTGTTTTTGATGAAAAGTGTTTGCAGGCATTTGAACTGCTGAAAAAGAAGTTGATTGAAGCTCCTATTCTAATTTCTCCACATTGGGAGCTCCCATTTGAGCTTATGTGTGATGCCAGTCACATAGCAGTTGGGGCAGTACTTGGGCAGAGAAAAGAGAAGATGTTCCATTCCATCTACTATGCGAGCAAGACACTTGATGCAGCTCAATCGAATTACAGTGTGACTGAAAAAGAGATACCGGCATTAGTGTTTGCATTTGATAAGATCAGATCATACTTTGTGGGAACCAAAGTTATAGTCTACACTGATCATGCTGCAATCCGATATTTGTTTAACAAGAAGGATGCCAAGCCGAGGCTGATTAGGTGGATTCTGCTACTACAAGAGTTTGATTTAGAGATAAGGGACAAGAAGGGAACTGAGAACCAGATAGTTGATTATCTGTCCAGACTGGAGGATTCATCTCATGTGAAAAATGAGGGGTAAATTCTTGAAGAGTTTCCAGATGAGCAATTGCTTGCTTTGGACCTTGGTCAAATGCCTTGGTATGCTGATATTGTGAATTTTCTAGTGAGTGGTTTATTTCCACCTGGGGCCTCAACACATCAAAAGAAGAGGTTGAAGTATGATGCACGCTTCTATTTATGGGATGAGCCCTTCTTATTCAAGCAGGGACCTTATCAGATGATGTGGATGTGTATAGCTGAACAGGAGGCGACACAAGTGTTGGAGAGTTATTACTCTTTACCATATGGTGGACATCACGAAGGAGAACGAACTGCGCATAAGGTATTGCAATATGGTTTCTTTTGGCCTACTCTATTTAAAGATGATGCTTTGTTTGTGAAAGGTTGTGATCAATGCCAAATGATGGGCACCATTTCTAGAAGGCATGAGATACCATTGAGCAATATACCAGGTTGAGATCTTTGATGTCTGGGGGATAGACTTTATGGGACCATTCCCATCATCCTGTGGTAATTAATACATCCTAGTCACAGTGGACTATATGTCTAAGTGGGTGGAGGCGGTTGCATTACCATCCAATGATGCAGAAGTAGTTGTGAAGTTCATCCGGAAACACATCTTCACCAGGTTCGGAACTCCAAGGGCTATGATAAGTGATGGACGTACGCACTTTATTAATAATTCAGTGTATAATTTGTTAGCCAAATATGGGGTGAGACACAAGGTGGCTACATCATATCATCTCCAAACTAGTGGGCAGGTGGAAGTGTCTAATAGAGAGGTCAAACAGATCCTCCAGAAGACTGTGAATGCCCAAAGAAAAGATTGGGTTGACAAGCTAGATGATGCCTTATGGGCATATCGAATAGCATACAAAACACCGATAGAGACTTCTCCTTATCGAATGGTGTTTGGAAAGCTTGTCACCTACCAGCTGAATTGGAGCATAAGGCATATTGGGCGATCAAAATCTGAATCTGGATGTTGAGTTAGCCGGTAGGAAGAGAATAACACAGCTGCATGAATTAGAGGAGTTTAGGCTTCACGCCTATGAGAACGCTAAGTTGTACAAAAAGAAGACCAAGAGGTGGCATGACAAGCATATTGTGTCATGCACTTTTGAGCCTGGTCAACTAGTGCTGTTGTTTAACTCGAGGTTGAAGTTGCTCCCCGGAAAGCTTCGGTCTAAGTGGAGTGGTCCTTTGGAAGTTGTAAGAATGACCCAACATGGTGTTGTGGAGTTAAGAAACAAGGATAAGAGCTCTACTTTCCTTGTGAATGGTCAAAGAGTCAAGTACTATTTTGGGAATGATGTGGATCGTGAACTTGAAGCGCTCACATCGAATGACGAATGAGTCATGAGATGGGTCGTGCCGCGACGTTAAATCAGGCGCTACATAGGAGGGAACCCGTGAACCCTTGTAATAGTTAGGATTTCTTTGCTTTTGCTTTGTTATTTTAGTTCTTAGGAATTAGAAAAAAAATGATATATTCAAAAAAATATAAAAGGATGAGTCGTGCCACGACCAAAACTAAGGCGATGGATGGGAGGCAACCCATCATGTTTTGACTAACGAGTTATGATCTTTAAATTTGCAGGAATCAGAAATTTTGGTCCAAGGCAGCTCCGTGAAGGAGTCGCGTCGTAGCGGGGGGGCATTAATTTTACCTCACTTGGAATTAATTTTCCAAGTCAAGGTAGAATGGTCTGTGTACCTGGCGCATCGCAAATGGGGCCTGGAATTTTGATTTCGACGGTATGTTACTTTTACGTCAAAAAGAAGGCCACTCCGTGCTATTTCCGCGTCACGGAGTGAGGCATAACTATTTACCTCGCCTGGAGTTAAATTTCCAGTGGACTTCGTGACCATCCCGTGTCGCACCCCAAGGTAAGTAAATATTTATTTTCATTAAATAAGCGAGTTTCACTCGTTTCTTTTAGAATTAACCCGACCCACTCTCTTTTAATCCCTAAATCCATCCGTCAATCCCACTACTTCACCCACCTAACCCAGATAATTTTCCCTCATTTTCTTCCCTTGCGATTTTTCGGCTCAAATTTGTAACGTGGAGGAACCTAGTTAGCTTTATCTCTCAAGTTCGTGCTTCTCTAATCAAACAAGGTACGTATTTTTCTACTCCTTTCTGCGAAACTTGAGCAGTCTGGTATGTAGAACTCTGGGTTATTGCATGTATGCTCATGATTGTTGATTTGAATTTGTTGGGGAGAGGTGAGTTACTTGTATGTCTTGTGATGGGGTGTTTTTGAATTCTTGAGTAGATACATTTCTTGTCACTCGTATGTGGGTTGTGGGTTCTTCTGTGGATGGTGATTGGTTGACATTGTGGGTGTGGGTTATGCTAGGTGTGTGCACCCGGTTAGTGGGTATTGTGAAAACCTTGCACCACCTCACTGAAATTGTGCGTGCGTGTTGTTGTTTTGGGAGTCACGCATATATGTATAATAGAAGAGTGGATTGTTATGTTGGTTCAAAATGATAAATGTAGCTTTGTTTAGAGGATAGTTCGAAGTCTGAGTAGAACGTCTTTTTGATCTTGAGGGAGTAGAAATTACCTCTAATTAGAAGTATGGGAATGTTATTGAATATTTTGAAGGGGAAGTCAAACATGGTGGTTTCGTGTTGTTGTTCCTTTCATGATGACTATGTGTAGTTGCATATTGTATGTTGGTATAGTCATCTGGGAGTTGAAGGATGAATGAGCATACATTTGTAACACTTGCGAGGTTGTGTGCATCTTAAGGCCATGTATTTCTAAATGTCATGGAGGTTTACATTATTTGTGTGAAGTCTTGTGTAACACTACCTAATTGTTGTGTGGTTGTAACTAATATTGTGATGCTTATCCGGTTTGATTAACGTGATGATTACTTGAGTATGTTGTTGGTCATTTTTGGGAAGTATGAGTACCTAAGATGAGACTACATTGAACTAAGTGTGGGGTGGTGTGTGCACACCACCCATATTTTTATAATTATTAGGTAGTCAATTGGGCTGAACTTTGTTATATTTGGTAGGTAATCATGTCAAGTTCACACAGACCCGACAAAGAAGTGGCCACGTCAAGCCATAAGAAACGTGCCCGAAGTGGGAATGTCCCACTCGCACCTATGGTCCCTAAAGGCCAATCTAGGCGGTTCGGAGTCAAAGTGGTCACCAAAGAAGGCAAGGCTTGGTACAAAAAGCAGACCAAGGCCTCTTATTTCTTCGATATGTGCATTGATAGGGATAGTCTGGCGCGTGAGTTCCCACAGATCCTGAGGTGGATTAGGGAATTAGGGATGGAGTTCATCTTCGCTGAATCGGCAGAGTGCAACTTGCACATGGTCCGGGAGTTTTACGCCAACTAGGCACCCGAGGCACGGTCCCACTATGTGACGGTGTGTAGTAGGAATGTGCCCATCACTCCAACAGGTATAAATGACATACTGGGTACACCACAGGACACAGACCCATTTGTGCTGACAAGGTTGATCATACACCCTCCATACTAGGCTATCCGACACACGCTGTGCGGACCACAGTCCATAGCTCAATGGACTAAGCATAGTGGGAAGAGATATCACCAATCTCTTCCCTACGCTTACATGCTTCGGGAGACAAATGTTTGGCTGAAGGTGGTTATGAACTATTTGATACCGGGTCTACACTACACTGATATTAGTCGTGACCGGGTGTGCTTGGTATATGCCTTGATGACTAGCATGGAGCTGAACATTGGAGCTATTGTGAAATCTGCTATGCGCAAGGCACGGGTTCACAAAGGGCACAAATATGCTTTTGGTGGTTTGATTACACAGATGTGTCATGCTGCAGGTGTCCCTGAAGAAAGTTTGGACTATATGGCACCCTTATGTCCAGCGCCTGTGGACATTACTCGGACAAAGGGGCCTGACACTGAGTTTGGCCCAACTCTCACCACTGTTGAGTGCCATCGACGCGATGAGTTGGTTATGGCCAGGATGTATGGCTTAGAGATGCTGCGCCATCAGAATGGTTGCCATGCTTCTACTGATTTGCAATTAGGCGAGGTCGCGAGGCGTTACCCTCTGAATGACCATGTCAAGGCCCTACTTGGCATTGGTCCTGCGTTTTGCGAGCCGATTGATAATGATATTCCGACAGATGAGGAGCATGCGCATCCTAGCTCAGATGTGGATTCCGACTCGGAGGAGGAGATAGACCCTGTTCAAGCCGGTGATGAGGCCAAAGGGGGTGATGCGATGGAAGATTGATCAGGGAGTGTTTTCACCTTACCTCTTGAACTATTCTGATTTTTTTTGTAAAGCACTGGTGACAGTGCTATTGTATACGTGTGGGGTGAGGGTGAAAAACATATGGTCTGTACATATATTTCTATAGTTGAACATTGCTAGAGTCTGTTTTTGTCTTTGTTTTGTTTTATTTTGGGTTCCTTGGAGGTCGTTTTCGATTCTTTGGCCAAGGATAGTCCCTTTGAATCGTACAAAGTACAAAAAGATTTTGTCTTCGTAGAATTGAGTCAGTAGTCGTAGTTGAGTGATGTTGCTGAATGATAGATGGATGACGACCGTCTTAAGGGCAATTTCGTATGAAATTCTGAAAGGAATATGTATGAAAAGCATGTTTGAAATTGATGTATGAATGCAGTTGAATTCTTGTATATGATTTGAATGATGCAACTTAAGCTTAATTTGAACCTTGTGCATGATCTGATTGTGTTGCTGTGATTGATCCATTCTGAGTATAACATGTGCCATGAGCGGTGAGTTTTGTGATATCCATGAATGCATTTGAGTCTAGAACTTCCCCGGATTGTTATTGAAGCAAAATACAAGTGTATTGTGTTTAGAAAATGATAATAGGCCTTCTTTGAATTGTTTGAAATTTTAGCCTATTCAGAAAGAATATCCCTAGTATGGCCCAATTGAGGAAAACTGTCAAGAAAACCCCTGGGTTCGTTCCTTAGCTTTCAAGTTTGAAAATTGCAGAATAAACGGTTTTGGGGTTTATTTATGACTTTAAGTTGCGTCGGGCCCGCCACAACGGTCCTCACCCCGGTACAGTGGCCCCGCCAGGGTGACAGAAATCACTGCCAAAGCGGCTTGCACAAAACACTGAGCTATTTTAATAATTCCAAGACCCCCATTTCACAACACACCTTCAACCAACGAAACTCAGAAAAAAAACCGTTCACGCTAAGATCAATTTCGGGAGTTCTACTCTACCGAATTCAATTCTGTAAAGTCGTACGAGTTCCTTAACGACTTATCTATCTACTCATGTAATAAAAATCATAATTAAATCACCCGATTATTACCATATTTCCTACACCTTAATGACTTCGATTTCGTCCAAATCTGGACTAGGTTGGGAAATTTTAAGTTACTACGAAAAAGTTTTTCGACCCAAAATTTTTCCCCGTTGGCTTTTCTATAACGACGGAAACCTGTCGTTACAATAATAATATTCTTTCTAGTAGTGGTTCTTATTTATCATATTAACTATTGAAATATGATTAAAAACTAATTTCTATTTAATAGGCTTATTTCTGTATACCTGTGAATTTAATTAGATTTAGAATGATACATTGAAATAATTCATTAGATTTTCCAATATCAATAGATTGATAGTTTCTTTCTTGTATCTTCATAAAGAAAAAATGATTTCGAAAAGAGTCCAAAAGTAGTATGTCGTTAATTACTTTCCTTATTCTATTGTATGTGCAAATTATCTTAACGAAAGCCTCTTTTTCACTTAATAGAGTCTTAAAGACGATATCTTTGAGAAGGGGTATATTAGTTGTCCCAGGGTAAAGAACCAGTATTGGCCGTTGGCATGCCCGAGGTAAGATTTATTGATGCGATAAGGGGTATTTTGGTGATTTTCATTGAATTTGACCTACTTAAGAGGGTTGCAACGTTTACATGTGCTATCCTTGCATTCTCAGCGTTGTCACATTTTTATAAAACCTACCTACTCTTCTCACTTTATTCATCTCTTCGGCTTCTCTCTCGCTCTTGCCGCTTAGTTTATGTTCAGTAATAAGGTTAGTTCTATTTATCCCATTTTTCTCTTTATTTTTCCAATGTATGAGCATTGTTCTTCTCATTTTGTTGAATTTTCATGGGTCTTCTTTTATTTTACCCCCCCCCCCCCTCAGGCAATTCCTTTTCAAGAATAAATCATTTTTTATTGGTAGGCTTATCCTCTGTATAATTGTGGTTAGGGATGTTCACAGTTTGGATAAAAATCAATCCAGATAAAAAAATCAAATCAAACCGATAAAATAAATTGATTTTATTTAGATTTGGTTTCGTTTGATTTTAGATTTGTAAAAACTAATAGTATTTGGTTTTGTTAGAAAAAATCGAACCGAACCGAACCGAAAAATTATGTATATACATGTATTTTATCATTATACATACATAATATATTAGTTTTATAAACAATTTTAAAGATCTTATATATGTTTTACATCAAAATTTATTTTTAATATCTTTATGAAAGCAAAAATGTTCATGACGAGAACATTTATCTCATTGGTTTCATGTATATGAGTGTCTATGACAATTCTTGGTGAGACTAAAAAGGTCATTGTCTCTTCTTGCTAGGCCAAAATGGTGAATTTTGAAGCTTTATTCACAGTAATTTTAGTAGTCAAAAGTTTGGTAACGTTAGTCATTCTAACTGTTTTTCGTTTTGGATGGATTGTTGTCACATCTTTTTCATTTTGAATGAATTATTTCTTTTATTTTTGTGTATCAAATTGAAACCGTTAACAACCAAACCGATAAGTGTATATTATGTTTGATTTGGTTTGATTTTGAAAATTTAAAAACCAATTATGTTGGTTTGGTTTTGATATTGACCAATAATTGACCCGTGAACACCCGTACTTGTGGTAATTGATTTTTGTTAAGATTTTAACTTTGATATTAGGGATGAAAATCGGGGCGAGACAGAGCACTTGCGGGGAAAATTTGCATGAATCCGCGAACACTTTGACCCGTCCCACCTCACCCCGCATAGCAAAAAAATCATTTTAATCCGTCCCGTCCACCCTGCCTCGTATAAATCCATCCCCGTAATTTTTAATTCTCTTTTTATTTTTTATTGAATTTGATACAAAAATAAGAAATTAATATTTTAAAAAAAAAAGCCATTTTATTTTTCCACTGATGCATAAAAATGAATCTTTAAAATTGAAACAACCTTTATGTTTTCAAGGGTTGCTGCTAATAATAAAATTATATTTTTTTTTAAGTTACTGATGTATTGTTCTACACATTTTTTCTATTGAAATAGAAGTATCTTAAAAGTTCTCATCAATAATATAAATGAAATTAAAATGATATGCATTAGTTTGGTTAAGCAGTTGCAAATTTGCAGTAGTAAAATAGGAGTAAACTAAAAATAAGTCTATAGCTATTCTAATTACAAGTAAACTTATTCTCAATATTGATGTCTGACAACTATGAGCAACAAAGAACAATTCTCTGGCAGTTGTGGTGATAATGGAAACTCCGAAAGTCTTCTTATTGAAAACTCACCTCTGAAAAAAGCGAAGATTGAGATAGAATGTGAAGATATTGACAACATTGATAGGATCAGTCAACTACTTGAAGCTCTTATTGTTCAAATTCTATCTCGATTGTCCATAACTGATGCGTTCAGAACAACTATTCTCTCTAAATATTGGCAATACTTCTGGACTTGTATCGACAACATTGTTTATGAAGAGGATTATGGGGTTTCATATAGCTCGACAGTGCACAAATTCATTTCCTTAACGGATAATGTACTACCTCTCCTTAGCTGCTCTACCATTAAAAAGTTCAGTCTAAAATTTGTGTTCAGATATGATGATGGTGTGTCTTATTTTCCCAAAATTGACAAGTGGCTTGAATTTGCCGTGAATAAGAAAGTGGAGGATCTACGCTTGAATATACGTTATACTGTGGATCCGACTGAGCATGACCAATCCTATAGTTTGCCAGAAGTTCTCTGTAATAGTTCATCGATTCTAAAACTCAACTGCGAGAATTGCAGAATATTAGAAGATTGTGTACTAAATTGGACATCTCTGAAGAGTTTAACGCTGGAAAATTTGTTTCTACAGGATGAACACTTTGGACAAATAAAGTCAAATTGTCCTCAATTAGAATCTTTGAAGCTACATGAATTTTGTGGTTTTAATCGTTTGCACATGACTTCTCCAATATGTAGGCGACTACATTTGATCCATCATGGTCATCCTCGTGGGGATTGGCACTCATTTGAAGGTGATATATGTTGCTTTGAAATTGTTGCTCCACATGTTGAACATTTAACAATTTCTGGGGTTTTCAATCATACAAAAATTAAGCTCGGGGACTTGTCATCTTTGAAACATGCCAATCTTGATCTCGTCTGTGATGAATTTAATGAAATGGATGAACACATAGTGAAAGATCTTTTGGTAAGCGTTCGTTGTGCTAATGAGCTAATACTCTCATTCTGGTTTATCAAGGTCAGTTATCAGTCACAAATGTGTTTAGTCTTTTTATGTTGATTGTGAATAGAGCTCATGTTTTATATTCTGCCTCATTCTTCTGTTCAGGTAATTTCCAATTTGATGTTGAAAGAGGCAGATGTCTCCTTACCGTTGTTGGAATGCAGATGGTTGACAATAAGTTCTTGTATTTCAAAACTTTCGTTCCCCCTACTAGACAACCTCTTCAGGTCGACTCATAATTTGGAAAATTTGATGATATTTTCTGATACGCCGGTATGTTTTCAATTCACGATATCTTTATATCAAATGTATATTGATCCCCTACAGCCTCAACAACTTCAATTTCATTACTACAGTTGTTAAGCTTACCACCTAATCTGATTTGTCCTTGAACGGTATTTGTAGTACCATCCTTTTTTTGAGGACGAAGAGATAGATTTGTTGGAAGACAAGTACCTCTCCTTTGAAGAAACCATATTCAAAGTTTCCTTACAGAATTTGAAGAATGTCAAGGCTATGCCGTTTTGTAGTCGTACGCGTAGATCTGACGAAACAGAGCTCGATCAATTCTTGAAGTTCTTACTTGAGCATGCAATAAATTTGGAGAAACTGGTTATAATGCCAGAGCATAAGGAATGGAGCAGTTGTGCTACTAATACCTCATACCTGATGAAGTATTTGTTAGCTTTTCCAACAACTTCTATTAGTGCAGTTATTTCCTTAGGAAAAGTTAGTTAGAATATTTTCTATAGTGATGTTTGAAACTCTCTTGTGCTTATACAGACAGATAAGATTGGGATATGACTGTAATTCAGATATTGCTTGTTTGTTTGTCTGGCCAAGTAATTTATTTAGTCACTTTTTACTACCGAAATATCATTTTGATGAAGTTAGAAGTTAGTATAGGAAACTTTGAAGAATTGCATTTTTCTGGTGACTTTTTGGAAAGGTTGTGACTATTCCAAAAGATTGTGACTTTTTCGATAAGGCATAATAAGCACGTGTTTACGCTATTCTTTGTTGTCTATAAATATATGGGTTTCCTGTTATTTTTCAATAACAGATTTTCAGAAATTCTTCTTATTCTTCACAAACAAATTCTAGTGTATTTTTTTTTATGGTCTAGTGGTTCACTGACGTTGTGATTTCAGGTAGCAATAGTAATACAACAATAGTCATGAATTATCTGTTGAATTTGGGAGTACTTTAGGCAAATCCCAACCTGTTACTAGTGTACTTCAATGCACACACAAAGTTCTGTCCAGTTTGAAAAAGACGTTAATAATTTGGGCCTTGTTATTCGAGACTTGAATACGAATAGGAAGCATGTTAATTAACAAGTTTTTTTGACACATGAAAATGAGTTCATTGTTACAAAGAAGATAGCTAGTAAAGAAATCAGTCCAAATACACCTATCATGGTTCTTTTCGATTTCAGAGGAGGCTAAAAACGATTTGAATGTTTTTAAAGAAAACAAGGAAAATGAGTGCTTCTATATGGGCAGATTTAGTTGAGTAAAAGGAAAACTTGACTTCACCTCTTATGAATAAGTTAAGTCCTCAAGCATCCGAATTTGTGCCTACAAGTAAGGCAAATCCTTCTATGGCAGTGACAATTGATAACTTTAAAAAAACGTTTGGCCATGATATTGACTTGGAAAATGACATGGCTGATGGGGAAGATAAATATGATATGTTGGACATATACTTTGATAAGCTAGCCAAGGAAGAAGATCTCTCAACTAGGCAACAAAGAAGTGGAAGCAACAAAAAAAAAAGACTTGAAAGGGAGCATAGTTGAGATGGTAATGTGGCTGAGGAATTTATTCCAAGACACCTATCAATGTGACTAACAAAGAAAAATCATATGACAATGTCTTGTGCTTTAACAAGATCCAATAAATCCAAGAAGAATTGATGAACTATCAAGTGTTTGTTGGACAAATTTGAAAAAGAAAACAAATAGAAAACAATTCAGGTTACTTTAGACGGGCAAACTATCTTTTTAGTTCATACATATATATATACTAGTTTTTCGGAAAACGTGCGTTGTCACGTTTATTCCAAACAATAATGTATTCATCTCATATTTTTCACACAATCAACAAATTTTAAAAGTTCAGAAATTGATATTGTAGAACATAAAAAAATTGTTATAAAGAAATAAGAGATTCTTACCAAACAAATATAGTTAATCATTGAACTTATAACAGATAATTATAGTTATACACTATATCTTGTCCTCTATTTATGATTTATATGATGCCACCAAAATTGAGAGAAGGAAAAAATGAAAAATAAACACAACTAAATATGGTAATACACAGATGAAGATTGAATCAAATAAAAGAAAGATTTTGAAATTAATAATTAAATACTACCATTTCTTATGATTTATAAGATATTATCCAATGCTTAATTTATAGTTTGCAAGTCCAACTTTTTCCTTCATTCAATATGAGAGAATGAAAAGATAGAGTTTTAAAATTTAATTTGTAGAAATGAAGTGTCTTGATTCTCATTTTATTGCAGTTAAAAGTTGATTCAAATTTTTACTTTAACGTCTTTTCACATTTAGTATTTAGTATAATATATATGATATTGTTTACTATTTAATTAATTAGATATTTAATTTAGCATAGAGGTAAAATGATAATCCAACTTTACACTTTGAAGCATAATGAAACTTAACATACCTAATTTGCACAATTCAAACAAGATGAAATAAAAATTTTAACATGAGAAGCTACAGAGTCGTTAACAGAAGAGTATCAACAACAACTTTCTTCACTCATTGGAATTTTAATCTTATTTATTAATGTATCTTGTTTTACTCTTATTTATTAATTATTTGTATCAAATAAACAACAAAGCCAGTGTGAGACTTGTGACTTTACTTCATTGTATAACTTTCTGAATATAATTTTTGAGTCATCATCCTTCACACAACATATTTAAAAGCATATGAAACACTACTATAAAGAATTTTTAATTCATAATTCAATCCCACATCTCTATTAAAGTGCAGAATTACAAAAAGGAAAACTCTTGACAGATAATTCAAGAGATTATCACCAAAAGCCTATCAAAAGACAAAAATAATTGCAACCCAACAAACCTATTTATCATAATATACAAAGCGAGAAAATAAAGGATTAATTTATACAAAAGGAAAAAAGGAAGGGATTTTCAACAAGACAATTGTAAGGAACATTAGTAAAAAATGTATAGGACACAATTATTATTACAACCCATCCTAAAAGAAGTATCATATAAACCCAAAAAATAATTAACAATATTAATACATAAATTATGGGATTACAACCGGCATATTTCTAATACCCAAATAAAGTTTCATACAATTAGCAAAACCCAAAAAATAATTAACAATATTAATACATAAATTATGGGATTACAACCGGCATATTTCTAATACCCAAATAAAATTTCATACAATTATCAAAACCCAAAGAAGCATAATATTTTTTTCACCAACGTTCTCATACTTGGAACAACTTGCTATGAAAAGGATCAGTTCGGCATCAAAATAGACACTTATGAAAAGGTTTCCAAATCTAAAAGGATTGCTGAGAAGTGAAGGAGAAGAGCAATTATCTATGCTTGAAGAAACAAATATATAAAATTGTCTTACGATTGTTTTTCTAACATTGTTTTCGGTCAAGAAATTAGATGTTTGAGTGATAATTTGATTGATCAATGTATATATTTTTCTGTGCAAATTTATAGAATGTTGTAAAGAATATGAAAAAGTTATTACTAACATGGAAGATGAAAGAGACAAAACATTAAAATTGAAATAATTACCGGTGATAACTAAGCAATTCAAACATTTAATAATTGTGGGAAGATGGAACAATTTTCTACATTCAAATTCAATGTAGAAAATGAATGGTTTTCTGTTTAGAAGTTTTTTTTTGTTTTTATTTTTTATTTTTAGTGTAGAACAAAATTGTTAATAAATATTTGTATGGGCATTTTCGTAATTCAATTTTAGACTTGGAGGCTTCCCACTTATATATATACTAGTTTCTGATAACGTGCGTTGCACATTTGTCCCTTACTATTATTATTATAATCTATTTATTTATTTAAAAGTGAGTTAGAACATAAGATAGAAAATGTTGAAATTAACAATATTAATTTTACAATTTATTTTTTATTCATTAAAAAAAATCATAAAATAGAATGATAAATTTGCTATCAAAAAAGAAATATGTGAAACTAATTAAGAGAATATAGTCTCTAAGGGTATGAATGTGTCGATGAATTCCTGATTGAAAAATAATAATAAATGTATATAATGACTATAATGAAATAACAAAGGCACGAGACTAATTTATCAAAAATATAAATCTCAATTACATATTTTGCATACTACAACAAAGAGATCCTAAAATATGTACCAAACAAATGACTTATTTTTCTATACAACACCTAAACATCAAAGTTTAATGACAATACGAAAAGATTGCCTTGAGAATGCAATTACCCGTGATAAGTCCACGGGTCTACATATGAGTATATTTTATTGTATTTCTATAAAATATAGAACTATTTGTGTTAGCTTTTGATGATATGATATTTCAGTATTCGTGAAAAATTTAACATACTATTCGAATAGTCAAAATAATTAATATCTTTTAGTTTTCAAATTTAATTTTTAATAAATAGAAAATAAATTAACAAAATAAGAAAAAAAACGAACCAATAATAACATTATAAACATGTTTGTGATGAGTCATGTATAATTTGAAGGAAAAAAAATTACAAATTCAAACTCAAGAGAGAATAATAAAGGTTTGGAATAAAATATTTAAGACATAGGAAGATTAAAATATGTTCTCTAACTAAAATACTTCATCTTCAATAATTAACTGGAAAATAAAGAATCCCCCAAAATTAAATAGGAGAAGGAAAGACTCTTATAAGAGAAATGATTAGTTATATAATCTAAAAGCCTATATGTGAAAATAAGAGAACAAATATATTGCATAAAAAAATTTATAGCTACGAAAAATATCATGTGTGATTCTCAAAGGTAAAATCTATTTTACTGTTACCTGTAAATTATATACTTTCATCATATTTATTGTTGAAATTTCACCTTTTCAAAAATGAAAAACAAGCTAAGGAAAAATAAAGTAAAAAGGGGAAAAAGGAACAAATAAAGATTAATAAAATAGAGAAAGGGAAAAAATACCAGTGAATAACCTGACTGAAACTGCATTATAAAAATTCTCGGATTAATCTATATACCTTGAATTCCAAGAACACTTCAAATTGCATCACAAATTAATCTAAAAAGAGGCATATTCTACAATAAAAAAGGGGGGAAAACAGTGTTAGAAGAAAACAACAAAGAAATAGTGTTAAAAGTTTGAAACCTTCCAGTTTAAAAAAAAGAACAAATTAATCTTGTTTTTGCTCTCTTGCTGATGCCAAGTAAAATCCCAAAACCTCTGGTAAAGAAAATTTATATTCCTACTACAAACAAATTAATGACATATTAAACATATAAAGAAATATCAGGATCAACCTATTATAGATCAACCACATTTATAATCTTTTGTCATTTTCATGTCGTTAAGAGACACAACTTACTTGGTGATATTTTACAAATTACTACAATATAAAATTCAACGATTGATTTCAAAATAATCAAACCCAAACAAAAGAAAATTGAAGGGCAGGGGATGCAAGAGGACTATGAGATTTCTAGGAACACAAAATCAGATCCTCACGTTGTCGCTGTCGAGGAATCGCTACAGGCACCACACTTCATATGTTCTTCATGATTGTCTTTAGTTGCGTTGCACGTTTGTCCCTTACTATTATTATTATAATTTTTTTATTTATTTAAAAGTTAGTTAGAACATAAGATAGAAAATGTTGAAATTAACAATATTAATTTTACAATTTATTTTTTATTCATTAAAAAAATCATAAAATAGAATGATACATTAGCTATCAAACAAGAAATATGTTAAACTAATTAATAGAATATAGTCTCTAAGGGTATGAATGTGTCGATGAATTTCTGATTGAAAAATAATAATAAATGTATTTAATGCCTTTAATGAAATAACAAAGGCACGAGACAAATTCATCAGAAATATAAATCTCAATTACATATTTTGCATACTACAATAAAAAGATCCTAAAATATGTACCAAACAAATGACTTATTTTTTTATACAACACCTAAACATAGAAGTTTAATGACAATACGATAAGATTGCCTTCAGAATGCAATTACTTGTGATAAGTCCACGGGTCTACATATGAGTAATATTTATTGTATTTATATAAAATATAGCACTATTTGTGTTAGCTTTTGATGATATGATGTTTCAGTATTCATGAAAAATTTAACACTCTATTCGAATAGTAAAAATAATTAATATCTTTTAGTTTTCAAATTTAATTTTTAATAAATAGAAAATAAATTAACAAAATAAGAAAAAAAAAACGAACCAATAATAACATTATAAACATGTTTGTGATGAGTCATGTATAATTTGAAGGAAAAAAAATACAAATTCAAACTCAAGAGAAAATAATAAAGGTTTGGAATAAAATATTTAAGACATAGGAAGATTAAAATATGTTCTCTAACTAAAATCTTCATCTTCAATAATTAACTGGAAAATAAAGAATCCCCCAAAAATTAAATAGGAGAAGGAAAGACTCTTATAAGAGAAATGATTAGTTATACAATCTAAAAGCCTATATGTGAAAATAAGAGAACAAATATACTGCAGAAAAAATAAATTATATCTACGAAAAATATCATGTGTGATTCTCAAAGGTAAAATCTATTTTACTGACAACCTGTAAATTATATACTATCATCATATTTATTGTTGAAATTTCACCTTTTCAAAAATGAAAAACAAGCTAAGGAAAAATAAAGAAAAAAGGGGAAAAAGGAACAAATAAAGATTAATAAAATAGAAAAAGAGAAAAAATACCAGTGAATATCCTGACTGAAACTGTGTTATAAAAATCCTCGGATTAATCTATATACCTTGAATTCCAAGAACACTTCAAATTGCATCATAAATTAATCTAAAAAGAGGCATATTCTACAATAAAAAAAGGGGGGGAAACAGTGTTAGAAGAAAACAACAAAGCAATAGTGTTAAAAGTTTGAAACCTTCCAGTTTCAAAAAAGAACAAATTAATCTTCAATGCCTTGTTTTCGCTCTCTTGCTGATACCAAGTAAAATCCCAAAACCTTTGGTTAAGAAATTTATTTTTCTACTACAAACAAATTAATGTCATTTTAAACATATAAAGAAATATCAGGATCAACCTATTATAGATCAACCACATTTATTACCTTTTGTCATTTTCATGTCGTTAAGAGACACAAGTTGGTGATAATTTACAAATTATTACTATATAAAATTCAACGATTGATTTCAAAATAATCAAACACAAACAAAAGAAGATTGAAGGGCAGGGGATGCAGGAGGACTATGAGATTTCTAGGAACATTGTCGCTGTCGAGGAATCGCTTCAGGCACCACACTTCATATGTTCTTCATGATTGTCTTTAGTTTCTTAATACGTGGGATTAACTAAAATTGTGTTCCTATCTTCCATGCCTTTTGAAATGTCTATGAAGATGAAATGATTTACTTAATGATGAAACATAGTTTTTTTATTTACCGAAAGAACCTGAAGAAAGTCATTATTCACTTGGACATTTAACAATACTATTACTTCAAAAAGATTTATTACTTTCAATTGGCTTTTCGCTTACCCTATTCATGGTGATTTAAATGTAAGTTTCAGACTGTTGTCTTTTCGATTATCCTAATTATTGTAATTGAAATGTGAATTTACTTTTCAGGTAATTAAAATACTATGCTTTTTTCCCATAAAATAATGTTCAAGTAAAGGGAAAATTGGTAATTCAATTTTAAGCTAAGGGGTTTTCACTTAAAATATAATATGATATATATATATATATATATATATATATATATATATATATATATATATATATATATATTAAAGTTTGAGGCTGACAATTCAACTTTATTCTTGATTTTTATATTCATGCATTACTTAAGTATCTTCATTTGTAATATCATTATAGAGAATTTTATAAATTCTATTATGATCATAAAATACCTACTTTTCTCTAGCTCTTATTTTCTTCATGCTTGTTAAGTAGTTGAGGTTTATTATCTCATTATGATTAGAATTTAGAAAGGTAAGGCATAACCCCTATTGCTTGTACGGTTCTCTTTGAGGTTTTTGTTTTTATTTATCAATAAAAAAAACTAGCCCTAGGCACTCTGCCTAGCGGATTAAAAAATAAATAAAAGTAGAACGATATGCATTATTTTGGTTAACTAATTGCAGATTTTGCAGTAGTAAAATACATGTTACCGTTTTCTAAATTGCAGAATGTTTTAGATTTATTTCTAGTGTAAATGATATATTTCAGATTGTTTTTTACAAATCATTAGAATATCTCTGAACATTGATGAACTATTAGATTAAGTTTTCCAGATAATGTTAAAACCTTGCACCATACCCACACACAAATTAAATTATTTTATTTTGACCCGTCCCGCATATAGTCAAATCTACTCCACCCCACCTGCCCCATATATGTGTAAACACGCCCCACCCCATTTCCATCCATATTTCTTATCAACTTTATTATAATATGAATATATCTATGAAAATTAAGAAACTCTTTTTTGAAGGTTACCCATTAATTCATGTTTGTATGTTATATTTGACTTCTTTGTCAATTAGATAAACAAAGCTTTAATAGGAAAATCACTAATTCTTGTTCTTATTTGATTTTAATTCAATTTGGAATCCGTGGGACCCACCTCACTACAAAAAATCCTGGTTTGTAGAGGTTTATATTGCGGGGTTACAATCAACCTCCGCAAATTGTATCAAATTGAGGGGGTTTCTATACCCTTCTCTAATTTTATTAAATTTGCGGCGGTTAAAACCTCCACTACACTTAAAAATAAAAAGATGTAGCTACAAAAAATTTAAAAATGCCCACTTCACTCTACTTTCTTTCTTGCACCGCCTTCCATAAATACAAAAATCTATAGGGATTTTCTTCTTCCGTCTCCTTCAATGGAGATTATTATCCTCTTATTGTAGTTGTACTTGTCACACCCTGAGCTTATACCCTGGATGTGGCCGACATTCGAGAACCATTATTGACCCCAAGCGAACCCTTGACCTGACTCAATACTCAGCGGATGACTTACTCAGTTGAAATAGAAACTCTAAACAAACTCAACTCATAAGGATATCATTAATAAGAGAGTTTAACTCAGTGTACTCTGAAAGTACTCAAAACATAATTGTTCAACTAAAGTCTTTAAAACATCACAATGGAAATGGGAAACGACTTCTCAACTACTACTGTCCATGAAGCCTCTAATAACTATGATATATGTTAGGACAAGACCCACGACATCTTAATAAGATTGAAAATAGAAGTGGAATCCTCCGGAAGCAAGGAAGATCACCAAAGAAACTCTAGAACTGCAAGTGGTATCAACGAGGCGCCTGTTGATGACCCGGAATGCCTGTGTCTGCATCATGAATGTACGAGCATGTAAGGGGAACTCTAATACACAAACATAAGCTTGAACTGAATATAAAGGAAGAACATACTTATCTCATCTCAACTCAACTCAACTCAACTCAATTCAATATAAAAGCAACAATAAAGATGCAATATAAGGAAAACTTTTAAAGCAGTAAATAACAACTCAATGTATTAAAAAATATAATAATAACTCTTTACTCTTATTTGAGAAATTATCTAATCGACAACCATCACTATGAGCTATGTGATGATACAACGTCTCCCCTAAGCTCCCAGAACTGCCCTATATCTTACCAGAGTATAAGACATCCTCAACTAAGTGGATCCACTGAACTATGGTTAAAAACAATAAGGAATCATCTAAAAAGTATGACCCTTTACCCATGTTGGCATACATGGTTTATGAGGACTTTGAGTTGTCTGAAACTGTCCCCATATCGGTGCTCAGTACTACTCCCAATAATATAACTCATGCTCATATGTTCAAAAAAAATTTCCTCATCCTCAAACTTTGAGATTTTTACTCAAAAGGTTCTCTTTAAAGATATAATGCTCAAAAACTCCTCATGAGATCATTTGGAAATCAAGGTTCCCTCTCGTTTTAAATGTAAAAAATTTACACTTGGGAATACTTAGCTCCCTTATATTCATTTTAAAAACATGAACTCAACTCTCCTCATCCTCATACTCAATTAATCAAGTACTCAAGTCTTAAAACAAGTTTTAAAAGTTTGTAAAAGACAAAAATGACTCAAAGGACTCTCTCAAACTTTACTCTTAACTCAATATTGAATTTGAAATGTGAATACAACGATATATAGGATTTCTTAATTATTAAATGTAGTTTGGATGGTTATAAACAGAGAGAGAGCAAAGATACATTTTAAAAGAACTCAGACGGGATGAAAGACGAAAGAAGGACGGGGACAGGCGACCCTAGCGCGGGGCGCCAACCCCTCAAATTTAGAGGGTCAATTATGGCGCACCGTAGGTTCTCCACGCCAGCCCCTCTAGCACATCTAGGGTGCGCCGCGCCACCCCTCTGCCAAAATATTCTGATTAATTTTTCCTCTCAATTTTTGGCCCTAATTCACTTAGAATCGCTTGATTCCTTCCAAACTTCCTTAGATTCGTAAACCCAACACTAGTAAACAAAAATCTACTCAATTTCCTCACGAACAACCCTCAAACTCAAACCCTCACCTCAAAAACTCATCAAACTCCAATAATAAGGATTGAAGAACGAAACCTCAAGAAAACTCATCAAGAACTCAATACAAGAAATCTCATGGACAAATTCAATAAGGAAACTCATGATTGGAATAAGGGTGAACTAACCCATCACTATGAAAACTTACATAACTGGAAAGGATCAAACCCTTGGCGAAATTCCTCAAAGATCACAAGAACTCTTGAACGCTTGAAGTGTTTCTCCCCTTTCTCCTCTTGAACTTTGCCTTAACCTTCCAAACCTTTTTAGACTTTAGTGTAAACTTATTTTAATCAGCTTTGACCTCTAATTGGGTGAAAAAACGTGTAGGGATAGTGGGAGTAAGGAAAAGACCAAAATACCCCTCCTTAAAACGGATGAAATGTCTTAACTAGACATGTTGTACTCAAACAGACATATCTCCTTCATCCGAACTCGGAATTTAGCAAACTCGATGGCGTTGGAAAGAGGACTCAAAGGTCTTTTATTTGATATCTTATGGGCCACCTAATTCATTCTGTACCGAAAGTTATGGTCATTTGAAGTTTGAACAAAAACTCACAATTCAAGTGTAACTTGTACAAACCTCAATTCAGCTCTTTCCAATTTAGTTCTTTCTAAAAATAGCTCTTTCTAAGACCGAGGTGTTACAGTACTACAGAGGATGTCATTGCCGCGTTGATGCTCTCTGTTGGATCTCTGGCGCCAGTGATACATTTTCTTCGAGGTTGGTTCATAAGTTTTCTAAGGAATTGATGCCGTTTTGGGTATCTGAATGGAAGAGCATGACATTTCCAAAACGCAAGAGTGTGGAGTACATGAAGTTTTTTGGTTCACAGAAGCATCCCATGTTTCCCGATGAAGGGCGAAATTAAAACTCATTTATATGGCGATGACTTGGATTGGTTAGTAATACTGCTTAATACTTTATGTTTAAGAGATATGTCAAAAATTGAAGCTTAAAATGAGAAATGCTATAATGGTAAGAAAACATGGAGCACTTTTTTCCCGATTTCATTTCTTGTCAATGTTAGTCCACTTTCATATGGTGTTAATAATGCTTTGCGTGTTTTAAGACCCACATAACGATCATTATTTGCACGTATGAATCATTAAGTATAGGACTGAAAAACTGTTGGAGTGAGTCTCAAATTTTTTTGAAACAATTATTAAACACCTTGACTAGTTGTTAACATTCTTTTGAATTCACCCTTCTGGAGCTAGACTAGCTTGCATCATTGCTCAGAGTCTTGAAAGAATAATATCAATTGTCAAGATATGATCTATCATTATGACACATATCATTCTTAATTAACTAAATTCCGCTGGACTTCAATTGCTACATGGCATCTTTTGACATGTTCAACTGTCAAATCTATATTTTGACCAACATAAAATAATCCTTCCATTTTCTAGGTATTCATTGACTTATGTCCGTAATGTGGGAAAATCTATCTTTTTTTATGTAGGGATAGGATATGAAATGTCTTTTCTCATTAATTAAGTAACATACGCCTCCTAATAATTAATGATCAAGGCATGTAGCGATCAATGAGTGGGCCAATTTTTACCGCCGGCTACCGAGGGAATGATTTCCATTAACTTTTTGAAACCCATATATACTTTGCATCTTCGCAATTCATTACACTTTCATTTTCAACATAATTCAAGCTTTCTCTTTTCTTATTGAGTACTTGTCCTTTTTTCTAGATCTTTCTCAACAATTGTTTTACTTATATGTGGAGAGTTTAAACCCTACTTCACCAATTGAAAACTTAACTATCACCACTGGTGGAAATAATATAATTGTTGTCATCTCCTCCCCTCTAATGGTCCCTATCATCAAAGAAGTGTGACTAGTGTGTCTATCAACGACAAGTGATATCATTTTGAGGATCTAGAACTTCATCAGCGCTATCACACTCCTCATTTTTAGACTAAAAATCAATATAATATATGCATGTACATTTAGGCTTCCAGACTAACTCATACCCTAAAAGATAGCTCAAAGGGAGGAGGATTGATCAAGCCTTCTAAGGATACCATCTGTTATATCATGTATTCAAATTAGCAAATCATAAATAATTAAAGATGAAAAGAAAAAATAAAAGAACTATCCGAGTCCACAAAACCCACTATGTGTCCTTGAGAAATTTAATCCCCTCAAGTACCCGAGGTTGTAGATTAATTCCTTCCAAGATAAAACGGATTAGCCATTAAGGAAGTAGAGGTACCTAAAACTTCAATAATTTCAACGAACTCTAAATGACAGCAACAAATCACACACACAGACACGATCGATCGATCGATTTTGGTTTTGTAAGAATTGTATGCAAGTGAAGATAATAATTTGATGTAGAAAAATGAGAGAAAGCCTCTCTATTTATAGTCAACAAAGGGAAAAAGGTCACAACTTTATGGGAAAAAAGACAACCTTTCAGAAAGGTCACAACCCTTTGGAAAAGGCTCAACCTTTCAAATGGTCACAACCCTTTGGAAAAGGCTCAACCTTTCAAATGGTCACAACCCTTTGGAAAAGGCTCAACCTTTCAAATGGTCACAACCCTTTGGAAAAGGCTCAACCTTTCAAATGGTCACAACCCTTTGGAAAAGGCTCAACCTTTCAAATGGTCACAACCCTTTGGAAAAGGCTCAACCTTTCAAATGGTCACAACCCTTTGGAAAAGGCTCAACCTTTCAAATGGTCACAACCCTTTAGAAAAGACAAAATCTTTCATAAAGGTCACAACCCTTCGGCAAAGTCACAACCCTTTAGGAGAGTCACAACCCTTCATTTCTTGTTAACACTTTTAAAACCCAACAATCCCCTACATGAATAGGGAATGACTATTGTTAAAACATATGCATGAAAAAATGTGTGATTGATAAGTTAGGATTGATTGCATCTGGATAAGTGGGTTTCACTTTTAACTTTCCATAGTGAACATATATCGGATATACTCGGTCAATTGGTAGATTTGATATCTTTGAACCATTGAGCTTTGGTGTATACCTAGACAACATAAGTCACACAATAAACCCTTGAACAGTTTTGGTTCTTATTGTTTTGTTCATTTCAACCATGAACACATCTTAGTTTATAAGTGTGTAGAGAAGTGGCCTTACCGAATTCTCCTTAAAGCGGCTTACACATCACACTTACATAGGTGATTTCTATATGTGTTATTCCATAGATACACCATTTGATATACCCTGTATCAAACTTAGAAGCCATTAAAAAGTCCTAATGTATTTATCCTTGTTACTTAACATTGTCTTATCATGAGAATGAACAATTAAATATATTTTGACAATGTTGAACCGTTATCAATGACTTTGTTTGATCTCCTTGAACTTAGATCTTGGGATCTCCAATCTTCTATGTAGATTTACCTCCACAATGACTTATCCTCGGCCATAGTCCCATTCCCTTTGATAATCTATCAACTCCCTCTCTAGTTAGGCCTTTTGTAAGTGGATCTGATACATTATCCTTTGACTTTATATAGTCAATTAGGATAATTCCACTAGAGATTTTTTCTCTAACGATATTATGTCTACGTCATATATGACGAGACTTTCCGTTATACATCATGCTCCATGCCCTACCTATTGCAAATTAACTCTCAGAATGTATGCATACTAGAGTTAAAGGTTTGAGCCAAAAATCATTCAAGAAATTTCGGAGTCATTCAACATTTCACCAGCCTTATTTAGAGTGATAAACTTAGATTTCATAGTAGAGCGAGCGATACATTTCTATTTGGATTATTTCCAAGAGACCACTCCTCCACCAAGAGCAAGTACATATCCACACGTGGATTTTACTTCATTTGACCTGGTGATTCAATTTGCATCAGTATATTCTTCCAGTTTTTATGTATGTTTTAAATACTCCAAAACTTTTTTTCATTGTCATCCAATGAGTTTGATTGAGATTACTCGTGAATCGACTCAGTTTACTAATAGTACATGCTATATCTGATTGTGTACACTTCATGATATATATCGTACTTCTCAATACTCTAACATAATCCAATTGTGAGTCACTTTTGTCTTCATTCTTTTGAATTACAAAGCTCACATTTATTGGAGTCTTGTCAATATTGAAATCCAAATACTTGAACTTGTCAAGTATCTTTTCAATCACATCAGTAACTTCAGTGTCTTTTATATCGAAGTTACTTTCTAGCATATTCTTAGTAGCATTTATGTCAGAAATGTCTCTTTTGATGAACAATATGTCATCAACATAAAAAAAAACAATGACCTTGTGATTTGGTGTGTTTTTAATGTAAAAACATTTCTCACATCATTAATCTTGCATTCATTTGCCAACATAGTTTGGTCAAACTTCACATGTCATTATTTGGGCACTTATTTTTAGTCCACAAAGTGACTTAACAAGTTTACGTACTTTCTTTCCTTTACTAGGATCACAAAGCCCTCAGGTTGTTCCATGTAAATTTCTTCCTCCAATTCTCCATCACATCAATTTTGACGAATTTGAAGGCCATATAACGCAACTAGCGCAATTAACATCTGAATTGATGTAGTCCTAATTAGTGGCTATTATGTGTCAAAATAATCGAGGTTTTCTTATTTTCTAAAGTCTATGATAACAAGTCTTTCTTTGTATTTGTCACTAGTTTCATCAACTTTGTATTCCTTTTGTAGATCCACTTTGAACCCAAAGGTTTATTTCCTGGAGGAAGATCAACCAACTCTCAAGTATGGTTGCTCAAGATTGAATCTATCTTACTATTGACAGCCTATTTCCAAAAAAAATGAGTCCACATAGGACATAACTTCTTCGAATTTATGAGATTCATTTTCAAGAAGAAACTTTACAAAATCAAACTCGAAGGAAGTAATTTGTCCATTAACATTTACTACACCTCTAAATCTATTTATTAAGTACATCCTCCTTTGGTTCTTTCCAAGGTCATTTAGACCCTTCACTTGACTATCCGATAGTTCGGACTTGTGAACCATCAATCGACATGCTTTCCTATTTTATAACATATCCAATGAACATACAATTCACAGTCTTAGGTCTTATTTTGACCCGTTTGGGAATAGTTCCCTCATTTCCATTTCTCATATGGAATAGACTGTATTGGAAATTGTTAGATCACTATCTTTCAAGAGTTATTGCTTGTATATACTTTAAGGGACGACAAACAATTCTCTATCAGGATACAACAAAGCCTGAACAAACACAACTTTTTGTTGTTCCCTTTCTTAACAAACAAACATTTTTATTTGTTACTCCCTTTACTAACAAACAAAACCTTTTATTTGTCTCTTTCAGAACAGACAAACTTTTTGTTGTTATCTTTTGCTATAATGATAGCACCCCCACTTATTGTGGTAAACCTGAACTTATAGGTAGGACATTCAACATTTCCTTCAAAGTTCGGTTTTTTCCTGTCAACATTTTCATTAGATAGAGGTGAGTGTTGTTCATCTTGTATTCCTAAGATACTTGGAACAAAACTTTGAAGAACTTGGTAAGAAACAACAAAGTTTAAAGAGTATTTTCAAACTAGAAAATTAAAACTAGTAGAGAAGATGGAATCAGAAATAGATTAGAAACAATATGAAAATATTTTTCTCAAAGAAAGAAAATTGTGCCCACTGAATGCACAGTGTCCCCTTAAGGAAATTATTCCCCTCAAGTACCTTAGGTTAATGGAATATATCCTCCCAGGATAGAACGATCTTACTCACCGGTGTATCGGTACTTAAAATCATGGTGTCAATGAACCACTCAATGGCAGTGAAGTACACTTAGAATATGACAGTAAAGTACACTTAGAATACTAGATTTAGTAGTAGTTGAAGAAGTCTAGAAAAATTCATTCAACTAAAATGAGAGGAAATCCCTCAATTTATAGAAAACAAAGGGTAGTGTGAATAAGTTCTTATTGTGCCTTACCGGAAAGGTCACAAACCTTTGGAAAATTCACAATCTTTTGGAAAGGTCACAACCTTTCATAAAAGTAACAACTTTTCATAAAAGTCACAACTCTTCATAAAAGTCGCAACTCTTCATAAAAGTCACAACTTTTCATAAATGTCACAATTCTTCATAAAAGTCGCAACTCTTCATTTCCCATTCACACCTTTTAAACCTCAACAATCCCCCGCATGAATGGGGAATGACTCCAAGACAAAGAAACAGACAAGTATGTGTACTTTACAAGAAAGTTGCATCTAGATAAGTAGGATTCCCCTTGGACTTTCCGTAGTGAACATATGTCGGATATACTCGGTCAATCGGTAGATGTGATATCTTTGAACCGTCGAGCTTTGGTGTATACCTAGACAACTATATGTCACACAATTAACCCTTTACCGTTTATGGTTCTTACGATTGTTTTCATTTCAGCCATGAACACCTCCTGGTTTCATGAGTGTATAGAGAATAGGATTTTGACAATAATTCTCTTTGAAGCGGCTTACACTTCACACTCACATCGGTGATTTCTAACTGTGTTATTGCGTAGATACACTATTTGGTCAAGTCTGCCAAACTAAGCAAACCATTAAAAACTTTAAGCTTATTAGCTCATTAACAAGACTTAATGTTTTAACCTCGTTCCTGAAAATTGCCTTCATCATGAGAATGAATTGAGTTGATTGACAATGTCGAACCGTCAGTCACAACTTTGTTTTTCTCCTTGAATCTAGCTCTTGGGATCTACAGTCTGCTAGATAGAGTTACCGCCATGATGACTTGTCCTAATCCGTAAACCCATTCTCTTAGATGATCTTTCAACTTTCTCTCTAGTTAGGCCTTTTTGTAAGTGGCTCTGACACATTATCCTTTGACTTTACATTGTCAATTGTGATAATTCCACTAGAGAGTAGTTGTTTTCTAACGGTATTATGTCTACGTCTTATATGATGAGACTTTCTGTTATGCATCATGCTCCATGCCCTACCTATTGCGTCTTGACTATCAAAGTGTATGCATATTGATTCCAATGATTTGGGCCAAAAAAGAATATCTATCAAGAAATTCCGGAGTCTTTCAACTTATTCACCGGCCTTATCTAGAGCACCTTTCTCAGATATCATTATAGAGCTAGCGATACATGTCTTTTTGGAAGATTTCCAAGAGATTGCTCCTCTACTAAGAGTAAATACATATCCACTCATGGATTTTACTTCATTTGATCCCGGTGATCCAATTTGCATCACTATATCCTTTCAATACTACTGGATATTTGTTATAATGCACGACATAGTTTTGAGTATGTATTAAATACACCAAATCTCTTTTCACTTAAGAAAGTTGTTTCCACATTCATTTGATGAATTTGGAGGTCATATACCGCAACTAATAATATTAACATCCGAATGGATGTTGTAACATCTCTCTAATTGAAAGGAGTAGAAAGAAGTTAAAAATTGAAAATAGTCATTTTTTTGGATATAATAGAAATTTGGAAAATTGGTTAAGTTAAGTTAAGTTCGAGTTTTTGGTCAACTTCAAATTACCATAACTCGTATCTCAAGATGAGTTAGGTATGCTTCCAGATTCTGTAGGAAATATCTCGGAATTATCTTTCCAACGCCGCTGAGTTTGCGCGATTCCGAGTTTGTATGAGTGAGATATATCCATTTGAAGTTGGGTTGTTCAAATAAGAAAAGTCTAATCCGGATTTTAGAAGGGCATTATGGTCTTTTCCATACCATATGACTTAATTTCGTTTTTTGGTAATTAATTGGGGTCTAAACTGATAGGATTCAATTTACGCTTTTGAAAACTAAGTTAGGGTTTTGAGAGAAGAGAAAAGAGGAGAAGGAGCAAGAATCGTCAAGTTCTTCAAGAATCACTTGTGGATTTCGTCAAGGGGTGATCCCTACAATGTATGTGAGTTCACATAGCATTGGGTTCATTCACCCACGCGCCAAACATGTTTATTTCAGTATGATTTTCATCCTAAAAGATAGAAACTTTGATGTTCTTGAGTTATATTCTTGAATTGCTTTCGTTCTTCCTAAAAGATTGAGACTTTGATGTTCTTGAGTTGTGTTCTTTAATTGCTTTCGTTCTTGAATTTGGGATGAGATTGAGGAGTTCTTGAGAGTTTAAGGTCAATTTTAGAGTTGTGTTTGATTAGATTCTTGTGTACATATGTTGGGTATCTAAATCTAAAGAGAATTTGAGAAAAACAATCGAGTTTAGGCGAATTGGGGTCAGAAAACGAAGAAGGAACAAGTTGGGCAAATCTGGGTAACATGTCCGCGTCGCGGACCTGTTCCTTAGGATTGGAAAAATCATCCTCGCGTCGCGGAGCGGTCACGGACCGTTCTGCCTCAAAATTTATTTCGCGACCAAATAATTAAAGGCATCTCCGCGTCGCGGACTTGCTTCCAGACAATGATTTCTTGATTTTTTCTCATGATTAACTATCTAAAAACACTCCTAAGCATCATGAGATCTTTCTTATCACAAATCACAATCCTTGAATCCATAATTCAATTCAAGGAAAGTTAAGAGTCAAGTCAAGAAAAGTTCTTAGAGTCTTCCAAATGTCTTTTACAAATGTTTTAACTTTGTTTTAAGACTTGAGTTTTGAGTTGAGTTAAAGAGTAAAGTTTGAAGTTCATTTCTTCAAAAGAGTATATCGGGACTATGTATTCCCAAAGAGTAAAATGTTTTCACATTTAAAGAAGAAAGGAAACCTTGATTTCCAAAAGGGACTTTGAGCTAGTTTTGAGTTAAAGAGTAAATGTTTTAACATTTGAGCAAGAAAGGGAACATCGATTCCAAGAGAGCTTTTAAGCTAAGTTTTGAGTAATTATCTCAAACCAAAGAAAGAAGATATGTTTTTGAACATATGAACTGAGTATTTGGGAGTAGTATTGAGCACCGATATGGGGGAGAGTTCAAATAACTCACAGCCCCCATAAACCATGTAGCCATCATGGATAGTAAAAGATCATACTTTTTAGATGATTTTCTAAGTTCTTTTTAGCATAGACTAGTGGATCCACTTAGTTAATGCAGTTCTATATGACGGCAAAGTATAGGATAGTTCTGGCAGTGTGGACAAGACGCTGTATCACCACTTAGGCTCAGAGTGGTGGTTGTCGGTTAGAGAAACTACCCACAACAGTATTTATTTTGTATTTTTATATACATTTCAGAGTTATATTGTATCCTTGCATACACATCAGAGTTACTATTGTATTTTAAATACACAGAGTTGATATCTATATTTTAAAAGCTTCTCTTTATATTGCATTTATGTTATTGCTTTATATTGAAATGAGTTCAGTTAAGTTAAGTTGAGTTGAGCCAGGTAAGTTTTTCAGTTCCTTTCAAGCTTATGTCTTTTTTTAGAATCCCCCTCACATACTCGTACATTCAATGTACTGATGCCATTTGTCCTGCATCATTTTATGATGTAGACAGAGGTAACCAGGATCAACATCTAGCGCATCGTTGATCCAGTTGATCTTCAGAGTTGTTGGTTAGCCTCATTGCTTTCGGAAGATCCCCTTTTTCTTTACTTTATCATTTTTAGTTCATAAGGATGTCGTGGGTCTTGTCCCGACATCCATCTCAGTTTTAGAGGCTTCATAGATAGACAATCAGTTAGTCATTTGTCTTTACTTTGTTATTGGCTTTTGTTCAGGTTTGAGTTGCCACTTTGGCTAAGTTAAATGTTTATTTCTAAAACATTATGAGTTTAGTTTGAGACAGTTGAGTTATCTTGCATTTGAGTTCTTTTCTTAATGCTTAAAGTCTTCCACTGAGTAAGTAAGCTAGGCCAAGGGTTCGCTTGGGGCCAACAATGGTTCTTGAGTGCCAGCCACGTCCGGGGTGTAGGCTCGCGGAGTGACAAACTTGGTATCATAGCACAGAGTTCAACAGTTCTAGGGAGTCTATGAGGCACTGTCTGTAGTGTCACTCCCCTAGTCTACACCTTGGGCGGGACTGGCACTCGAAAGCCATTGCTTGCCCGAAGTGAACCCTTGGCGTTGCTTACTTAACTCAGCGAAAGAAAATATTCATATCTATAATGATCAATGAACTTAACTGAATTGGATAATAAAATAACTGAGAATGTTTTAAAGATTAAACATTCAACTTGGCCAAAAGAGGCAACCCAAGTCTTAACAATAAGAAATGATAATGAAAAGACTCAAAGGACTAACATCTGACTATCTATGAAGCCTCTAAAACAACTGAGATGGAAGTTGGGACAAACCCCACAACATACTAATGAACTAACTAGAAAGAAATGAAAATAGATCCTCCGGAATGCAAGGAGGCTCATCGACTGACTGTGAACTGCTCATTGGATCAACGGTGCGTTGGAATGCCGATCCTAGTTACCTGTGTCTTATCATAATAAGATGCATGCCAACTGGCATTAGTCATTAAATGTACGAGTATGCAAGTTGGAATGCTAAAACAACATAGGCTGGGAAGAGAATCTGAAAGAAATACTTACCTTGGCTCTTCTCAACTCATGAATACTTAACTAAACTTATTTCAATATAAAGCAGTTTAAACAAGTGCAATATAAAGAAAAGTTGTTTTAAAACACGATGTCAACTCTGTGTATGCACAAGGATACAACATAACTCTGAAATGTATGCAAAAATAACAATAAACTGATGTATATAAAAATACAATAACTTCTGTGGGAGTTTCTCTAACCGACAACCATCACATAAGAGCTATAGTAATGATACATCGATCTACCTCACACTGCCAACGCATCCTATACCCAGCCAAAGGTATAGAACCTGAACTGCCTAATGGATCCACTAGTCTATTGCGAAAAGAATTCATCTAAAAAGTATGACCATTTTCTACCCATTGTGGCTACATGGTTCTATGGTGACGTGAGTTATCTACACTCATGCTCGTCCCCAATTCGGTGCTCAATACTACTCCCAAAATATACAGGCTCTTATGTTTTAAAACATACTTCTTCTGTGATTTGAGATTAGTGCTAAAAACTTAGCCCAAAGGCTATCTTGGAAATCAAAGTTTCCCCTCTTGCTTCATTTAGAAAGCGATTACTTTTTCTGAAAACTAGCCCGAAGGCTCTTTGGAAATCTCAGTTTCCGTTCTTATTTAAATGTGAAAACATTTTAAATCTCTTTGAGAATACTTAGTCCCCGTATACTTTTGAAGAAAAGAACTTCAAGTTTACTCTTTCCTTAACTTAAAACTTGAGCCTTAAAATGAAGGTAAAACGTTTGATAAAGACTTTTGAAAACTTCAAGAAACTTTGCTTTGACTTGCTTCTTAACTTCTAGACTTTGACTCTTAGCTTCTATGACTTTGATATTAACTTTCCTCGAATTGGATTATGGATTCAAGGTTCATGATCTCATGTTTATGGATGATTTCATGATGTTTAGATGTACCTTAGAGTGTTAGAATCAACTAGGAAACATAGGTACATCACTTAGGAACTAGTACGAAAAAGTGGGGGAAGAATGGGGAGAACTGGTGTCCCTGGCGCTCTGAGAGGCGCGGGGCGCCAACCCTCAAACGTCAGAGAAACTGCTGGGGCACGCTGGCTGGCGCGTCGCCCCAAGGGGTGAAATTTAGAGCCCCTTTTGGGGCGTCCTGGCTAGCGCGACGCCCCACCCCCTTCCCCAGGTGTTTTGAGGATTTTTCTTCTCTGTTTTTCATCTCTAAACCCTCCTAACTTCCATGGTTCTTTCCCCAAAAATTTAGGATCAATAGTACCCTCAACATACAACAGATTTAACTCGAAAATCCACCCAAAAACACGAATCAAATCAACAAGAGACTTCATCAACACAACCATCAAGAACTCAATGAATTTTCAATAATGTTCTTCAAGAACTCACTTTCTTTGCATTCAAACAATTTAAATTCGCTGAATTGAAACAAGATTGGCGTGTGGGTGAACTAACCCAACACTATGTAATCTCACATACCTTGTAGGGATCACCCCCGACGAATTCCACTCGCAAGGTTTGAACGTTCTTGGCGATTTCTTAATTTATCTCCTCTTTTCTCTTCTTTCTTCTCCTCTCCAAGCCCTAGCGTAAATTCTAATTTTTCTAAACTGAATAAAGTCTGGTTTTACCCCAATTAATATCCTAAAATGAATTAGAGAAATTAGGTAAGGAAAAGACTAAATCGCCCTTCTAAAATCCGGATTAGATATTTCCTTATTCCAACAGCCCAACTTCCAAAGGGCATAACTTACTCATACGAACTCGGAATGGTGCAAACTTAGCGGCGTTGGAAAGATCATTCCAAGATATTTACAACCATATCTGGAACTACACCTAACCCATCCTGACCTAGGATTTATGGTCGTTTGAAATTGACCAAAAACTTACTTTAACTTACTTAAAATTTTCCAGATTTCCTTACACTTTCCAAAATAACTATTTCCATATTTTAAACTTCCTTCTAGTTCTTTCTAGTTGCGAGATGTTACATGTAGAGTCCTAGTTATCGGTGTGAAGTGCGCTACATCTATAATTAGGAGGCTGCAACATTTAGGAAATTATCTCACATCTTTCTTACTCATTTCGTGCGATAGAGTTCATCTCTATAAAGTTTCTTTTTGACACGTGCTTGCGCGTAACCAATTGTGAGTTGGGCTATGTTTGAGAATGCCTTCATGAGGCATTTATTTCCCCCTGAGCTAAGAGAAACAAAGATAAGAGAATTCCTCACTCTTAAGTAGAAACCTATGAGTGTTTATGAGTATAGTTTGAAGTTTACCCAACTTTCCCGTTATGCTCCGGAAATGGTTGCGGATATGAGGAGTAGGATGAATCTGTTTGTTGCTGGGTTGTCTTATCTCTCAAGTAAGGAAGGTATTGCAACCATGCTAATAGGTGACATGGACATAGCAAGGCTGAGAATCCATGTGCAACAAGTTGAGGAGGACAAGCTGAGGGATAGAGAAGAGTTTAAGAATAAGAGGTCTAAGACATCAGGGAATGAGTCCGGGCAGCAGAAGAGTATTGCCAACCGGTCTTCCTTCCAACATAAGCATAAGGTACCTGCTTCATCAATTGCTAGTGCACCTGCACAAGGGAACAAAGGTGAGTACAATAGTCAAAATTCCCAGAATTTTAGAGCTAGACATGCACATTCTCAAGGAAGTATTGCACAAGGAGGTAATGAGACTCCTACATGTGCTAAATGTGATAGGAGATACTCAGGGGTGTGTCCTGATGACTCCTCTGGTTGCTTCAAGTGTGGTCAAGACAGTCATTTTATGAGGGAGTGTCCTAAATGCAGGTAGGGTAATGGTAATGGGGGCAACACAACCCAGTCTTCTTCAGTTGCTCCACCATATAGAGTTGCATCTAGAGGGACTACTTCAGGGGCAGGCGGAGGAGGAAACCGTATTTATGCTATCTCTAGTCGCCAAGAGCAAGAGGATTCTCCACTGGTATGATCCAAGTTTTTAACTTTAATGTTTATGCTTTGCTAGATCCAGGAGCGAGTTTATCCTTGGTAACTCCGTATGTTGCGATGAATTTTAATGTTCTTCCTGAGCAACTTAGTAAGCCCTTCAGTGTTTCTACACCTGTTGGTGAGTCTACTCTAGCAGAGAGAGTCTATCATGATTGTCCCGTTTTCGTCAATCACAAGAGCACCATGGCTGATTTAGTTGAGTTAGACATGGTAGATTTTAATGTTATTCTTGGTATGGACTAGCTTCATGCCTATTATGCCTCAGTTGATTGTAGAACTCGAGTTGTCAAGTTTCAGTTTCCAAATGAGCCAGTCTTAGAGTGGAAAAAATAGTTCAGCAGTGCCTAAGGGTCATTTTAATTTCGTACCTTAAGGCAAGAAAGTTAGTTTCCAAGGGGTGTGTCTATCACTTAGTCCGAGTTAATGACTCTAGTGTTGAGATACCTCCTATTCAGTAAGTTCCAGTAGTAATAGAGTTTCCAGAAGTCTTTCCACATGATCTTCCCGGAGTCCCTCCTGAGAGAGAAATAGACTTCGATATAGACATTCTTCCAGATACTCATCCTATATCTCTTCCGCCATACAGAATGACACCAACAAAGTTAAAAGAGTTGAAATAGCAGTTGAAAGACCTCTTTGATAAGGGTTTTATTCGACCAAGTGTCTCACCTTGGGGCGCTCCAGTCTTATTTATGAGGAAGAAGGATGGTTCCCTTTGGATGTGTATATATTACCTCTAGTTGAACAAGGTTACCATAAAGAATAAGTATCCTTTTCCGAGAATTGATGATCTCTTTGATCAACTTCAGGGTGCTACTTGTTTCTCTAAGATAGATCTCAGATCGGGCTACCATCAGTTGAGAGTAAGAGAATGTGATATTCCAAAGAAAGCTTTCAGGACCCGTTATGGTCATTATGAGTTTTTGGTCATGTCCTTTGGTTTGACCAATGCACCTGCAACATTCATGAACCTTATTAATAGAGTATTCAAACCTTAATTAGATATGTTTGTTATCATCTTCATTGATGACATACTAATCTATTCGATGAATGAAAAAAATCATGCTAGTCATCTCAGAATAGTTCTCCTGGAACAGCCCGTATTACGCATATGCTTGTTATATTCTTGTGATACTTGACATAAACTTATAGTATAGGTGAGGGACCATGATTCTTATATGATTAGTGTTGTTTTAAACTAGCTCGGAAGGTGATCGTGATGCCTTGCATGTTTCAGCATGTGTACTGCAAGTTAACTCCAACGGGAGTATATAAAGAGATAGTAAGGTGGTAATTGAGCTTAAAGTTGAAAGTTAAGTGCTAAGTTAAATCAAAAGGGATTAATATTTAGAAAATGGAATAAAATAAGTGAGCTGCTTGCTTGACTTAACTAAGCTAGCAGGTGACAAGTAGGTGCATCACCTACTTTGACTTATTGACCAGTCCAAAGGACTAAGTAGGTTCATCACCTACTTGAGCTATATGGATCTAGTTAAAAAGGCCAAGGTTTATGGATCAGATTTGGGGCTATGCTAATGTACTCACTTGAGTCCCAAACTAAGTTAAATAAAAGGAAAATGGAATTTAATCCCAGCAGCCAAATCTGTCAAGGCCCAATATATAAGCCCATGTGAAAGTAAGTAGGTGCATCACCTAGTTTGACCTTTTGAGCTGCTTGCTATACATAAGCAGGTGCATCACCTACTTGACCAATTAGTGGCTGAAAATGAAGCTTTCTAGGGAATATTCTTTAAGGTGAAGAAAGCTCAATATAAGATATATTGGCTGCTATTCTCAGTCATTTTAACACACAATATTGAGGATTAATTCCAGCTGTCTCTCTCTCTGTTTTCTCTTAAGGGTTAAAACAACAGCCTTAAAGCTCTTCTAGGGTTCTTGAAGACACCCTCATCTCTGCAAGACAAGGTAAGTTAAATCACTTATGGATTTAGCTTAATTCTCCCATGGATGATTAGGAAAACATGTTATTCATGCTCAAGTATAAGCATAAAGGCATAATATTTCCAGAAGCTACTGCTCACTTCCTTGGTTATTAAGATACTTTGCTCTTCTTCTTTGGTTTAAGTGTGAAGGGAATTTAAAGTTCTTGAGGAATTCAAGTTATAAGGAGAAGTTACAGAAATTGAGGTAAGGTGACTACTTTTTTTTTTTCCTCCTTATGTATGAGTTTGAGTGAGGAATTATGGGTGTGCTGTCATAAAGAACTAAAGGGGGTGGTGAGTTCAATAATTGATTGTATGATAAAGAATATTCGAGGTTGTTTTATGTGTATTGTTGTTGGTGCAGCTTGGGTAATCTTGGAAAAGGATATATAATATATGTATTGAGCAGAGAAGGAGGGTGTGGTGATACATATTATTTTGAGGGTTGTATGGGCTCATTATCCGTCAAGTTAGCTACTGTTTTATAAGACTCACGGTGTGATAGCTGCTAATTTTAGTTTATCATGACTTATATTGTAGATTAAAATCTAAAAGGGGAGGCTGAATCGTGATAGTTGTATTGGTCAGAGGATAAGGTATGTAAGTCTATTCGATTCAATATTCTTCGGCATGAAATCTGATACTTGCAATTAATAACAATAAGTGAATTTCCTAAGTTCTATTGCTAGTAAAGGAAACATAGTGGCAGCGTACGATATCCAAATAGCTAACAATCTTTCCCCCTCTCCTTGGTCTATAGAATTACTTCATTATATGTTCACTACTCTATACATGTGTAATTATCCTCCTATGTGCTGGTATAGAAATGGTATTTGCAAAAGCAAGTTTGGTGAATCGTCCTCTTAGTCAATTAAAGTGAATTGTGTCATTTAAGCACACAAGTAATGCATTGATGTTACATAGCTCCTTATGTCACTGTTACTGCCTTGAAGTATTATTTTCATGTCTTCTACTACTGGTCCGTAGTTCCATATATAAAAAAATGATTATGACCACCAAAACAACAATCTCAAAGATTAAAGAATCTAAGTGAAGAAATTTGTATAATTAAGGGTGGCAGCTCAGGGGCTAAAGCCTAGCATGGGTCGATCCCAATTGGTATAGAAGGGTGGCGGCTCAGGGGTGAAAGCCTAGGATGGGCCGATCCTGATTTGTGTAATTATGAGGACCGCATCCCAGGGGTTAAAATGCCTAACATGGGTCATCCTCTTCTACTACTGATCAACTGGTCATTCGTAACACAGGCCTTATAAAGATCATAACACACAGAAAGGTAAAGACAAGAATGTAACATAGATTATCCCACAAGAGTTAACAAAGATGGTCTTCTATTATGATTTATGTACACATATATTGATACTTGGTTTCATTCGAACTCTTATTTTATATATGTTATTACCTTACATATTTAGTACATTTTCTCGTACTGACGTCCCTCACGGGGGACGTTGTATTTCATACTGCATGCACATGTACTTCAGCTAATAGACCTCCTCAGTAGGAGCACATGACACTCAATTACTTTTGGTGAACTCCAGATTGATTCGGAGCTTTACTGAGTCCTTGGTAGATTCATTTTGGTATTGTATCATAGTTAAGGGTAAGGCGGGGTCTGTCTCGACCTACTCTAAGGTTTTCTATATTTTAGAGGCTTTGTAGACTTATGTATATGGTTCAGTTGCGTCTTAACAAGTTTTGGCCTCAACGGCCAAGTCTTGTATATAAATTTTGGGTCTACTTATGTTGGTTTGTATCGCTGCATCTTATATGAACTTGTCACAAGATTGTCATAGTTATATGCATAGTAAGCACAAGTTACATGTTGGTTCTTTCGGGCCTTTAGGGCATCGGGTGTTTGTCTGTCTTAGTGGGATTTGAGGCGTGACAAAAGTGGTATCAGAGCAGGTCATCCTAGGGACTCTACAAAGCTATGGATGTATTGTGCACCACATTTATAAACAAGAGGCTACGGGACATGTAGGAGTTGTCTCCTTTCTTTCATTTCTTAGATCGTGAGATAGAACCAATGTTGTAGGTGAATCGTATCTAACTTTTGAATTGCTTCATTATAGCAAAGATGCCGGTTACGAGAAGGAGTAAAAGTACAGGTAAGCGAGTAGATGTGGCTGCCCAAGAAGGAACCAGCCAACCACCACCTAATCGAGCTGTTCAATGTGAGGCCCAATATGAGTCTCTATTAAAGACTTTCCCGACCCCTCCATCTCCAGAAGATCTAAGGAAGGAAGCTGCACCTCAAGAACCCACTATTAATGCTACCGAGCAAGATTTGAGGAATGCAATCCAATTATTGACTCATATAGTTGCTGGCCACGACCAAAGGCAAGAAGGTCTAGTTGCAGGTACTAGTGGTGTAGATAAAGCAGGAGGCACACAGATACGTGACTTCCTTAATTTGGACCATCCATCATTCACCGGGTCAGATTCTAATGAAGATCCACAAGACTTTATAGATCAGATCCAATGCACTTTCGATGTTATGCATGTAAGTGGTAAAGAAGCACTTGAGCTAGCAGCTTGGATCTTTCCTTCGAATTTCCCATATCTTTAGTTAGTTTTTTTTTGTTTCTTTTCTTTTGTGCTTCCGCATTCTAATATTCAATTCTTTAATTGTGATCTCCTTAACCCAGCTGTTATCGATATGTGGATAGATTAGATTCATATCTGGTTAGAGATTGTACCATTGCTTCGTTGAATAAAGATATGGATATAGCAAGGATGCAAGCTTTTGCGCAAAAGTTGGAGCATCAAAGGCAAAGAAGAAGGACACAAGAGTCAGAAACAGGGCATTCTAAGAAGGCCAGATCCATGGGCAGTTTACACCATCCCAAGTTGAGTTTAGGCCTCGGTTCTTTAACAGACCGCCTAGGCCAACATCTTCCTACTCTACAGCTAGTGCCCCACCTCAGTTTCAAGAGTCTAGGGGCAATCAGTTTGGGCAAAGAGGTGAAAGCAAAGGTTCACGAAAAGCGGGGTACCAAGAGCAGGGAAGTGTGAGCCAATCAAGACCTCCTCGACAGTCTTGTAAACAATGCGGAAGAAATCATTTAGGTGCATGTCGGTTTGGGACAAATGTTTGTTTTTGGTATGGTACACCAGGTCATATGATGAGAAATTTCCCTCATAGGAGTGTGGGTGGTGTGGCACAACCTACTAGATCAGTTGCTGCATCCTCATCATCAACACCTTCTTTGGGTAGGGGACAGATGCCTACTGGTCGTGGTAGAGGAGCTAGGGGAGCAGCTAGTTCTAGTGGAGATCAGAATCGCACATATGCTCTAGGGGATCGACAAAATTTAGAAGCCTCGCCGTATGTGGTTACATGTACATTGTCGATGTTTTCACATATTGTATATGGATTAATTGATCCGGGGTCTACACTATCATATGTTACTCCATTGATTGCTGAAAAGTTCAAAAGAACACCAAAATTATTAGTGAAGCCATTTGAAGTGTCTACACCGATTGGTGAGTCAATTATAGCTAGAAGGGTTTATCGTAATTGCATTGTAACTGTTTGTGATCGTTATACATTGGCTGACCTTGTTGAGCTAGAAATGGTAGATTTGATGTTATAATGGTATGAATTGGTTAGCTTCTTGTTATGCCACGTAGATTGCCGAACTAAGATGGTGCATTTCCATTTTCCAAAAGAGGCAGTCCTTGAATGGAAAGGTAATATTGGGGAACCAAGAGGTAAATTTATTTCTTATCTTAAGGCAAAGAAGATGATGTCCAAAGGATACATATGTCATCTAGTGAGACTGAAAAATATAGATGCAGAGCCACCAACTCTTTAATCCATTCTGGTAGTGAATGAGTTTCCTGATGTATTTCCTGAAGATCTTCCGGGTTTGCCTCCAGAACAAGAAGTAGAGTTTGGTATTGATGTGATTCCAGATACTCAACCTATATCCATCCCTCCATATAGAATGGCCCCGGTAGAATTACGGGAGTTGAATGAGCAATTAAAAGACTTATTAGAAAAAGGATTTATAAGGCCTAGTATTTCCCTATGGGGAGCACCAGTTTTATTTGTACATAAGAAAGATGGCTCGTTAAGAATGTGTATCGACTACCGACAGTTGAATAAGGTAACCATTCAGAACAAATATCCCCTCCCTAGAATTGATGATTTGTTTGATCAGTTACAAGGTGCTAGGTGTTTTTCAAAAATCGACCTGAGGTCAGATTATCACCACGTAAGGGTCAAAGACAAAGATATTCCCAAGACAGCTTTACGAATACGGTATGGTCATTTTGAGTTTTTAGTCATGTCATTCGGGCTAACAAATGCACCAACAGCTTTTATGGATTTGATGAATAGGGTATTCAAGCCATTTCTAGATGTGTTCGTGATAGTATTCATAGATGACATTTTGGTGTATTCAAGATCGGAAGATGACCATGCTAATCACTTGTGGCAGGTTTTCAAATTCTTCATGATCGTAAGTTGTATGCGAAGTTCTCTAAATGTGAGTTCTGGTTGAAATTTGTGGCATTCTTAGGTCATATTGTATCCGATGAAGGAATAAGGGTTGATAACCAGAAGATAGAAGCCGTGAAAAACTGGCTAAGACCTACAATGCCTACAGAGATCCGTAGTTTTCTTGGATTGGCTGGTTATTACAGAAGGTTCGTTGAAGGATTCTCTTCCATCGCTGGACCCTTAACAAAGCTAACACACAATGAAACCAAGTTTCAATGGAGTGATGAATTTGAAAGAAGCTTCCAAGAGCTAAAGAATAAATTAACTTCTACATCTGTATTGGTATTTCCAGAAGGAACAAAAGGGTATGCAGTGTATTGTGATGCTTTGGGAGTGGACCTAGGATGTGTATTGATGCAGCATGGTAAAGTAATAGCTTATAGCTCAAGGCAGTTGCGGCCACATGAGAAAAATTATCCAACTCATGATCTAGAGCTAGCAGCAGTTGTATTTGCTTTGAAGATATGGCGCCACTACTTGTATGGAGTTCATGTTGACATATACACTGATCACAAGAGTTTGCAATATACCTTTAATAAAAAGGACCTAAATCTGAGGCAGCGAAGATGGCTGGAGCTATTAAAAGATTATGACATTGTTATCTTATATCATCCCGAGAAAACAAATGTAGCAGCTGATGCGTTAAGTTATAAAATAATGGCAAGCACTTATGTTCAGTCTATGGAAAGACAAGGAATAACTAAGGATCTATGTCAACTAGCCAGCTTGGGGGTTCGCCTTCTTGAATCTCCAGACGAAGGGGTTGTTGTGCAAAATGCAGCAGAATCCTCATTAGTAGTGGAAGTGAAAGAGAAGCAGTACACTGGTCCTATTCTATTACAGCTTAAGGAGAATGTGCAACAGGGTATGACAAAGGCATTGCATTTGAGCTTACGCAAGAGGGAGTACTTCGGTGTCAAAACAGATTGTGTGTACCTAACGTAGATGAATTAAGAAAGAGGATTATGATGGAAGCACATCATTCGAGATATGTTGTCCATCCGGGGTCAACTATAATGTATCATGACTTGAAATAAATGTATTAGTGGGGGGACATTAAGAAGAACATTGCGGAATTCGTAGCTCAATGTCCAAATTGTCAACAAGTAAAAGTAGAGCACCAAAAGCCCGGAGGTTATATGCAGTGTATAGAACTTTCAATTTGGAAGTGGGACATGATCAACATGGATTTTGTCACTGGTTTTCCTCGCTCATTTCGGAAGTTTGACTCTATATGGGTAATAGTTGACAGACTCACCAAAGCAGCTCACTTCTTGCCGGTGAAGACTACTTATACAACTTGAAGAGTATGCAAGGTTGTATATTAAAAGAGATAGTTCGACTACATGGAGTGCTAATCTCTATTAATATCTGATAGAGGAGCTCAATTCACTGCAAATATTTGGAAGTCATTTCAGAAGAGTTTTGGGAACACAAGTGAATTTAAGTACAGCCTTTCACCCCCAAACAGACGGTCAGGCAGAGCGTAGAATTCAAACACTTGAGGATATGTTGCGAGCTTGTGTATTAGACTTCAAGGGTAGCTGGGATGATCATCTACCGCTTATTGAATTCGCTTATAACAATAGCTACCATTCAAGTATTAAAATGGCACCTTATGAAGCTTTATATGGTAGAAACTGTAGATCCCCGATTGGCTGGTTCGAAACAGGTGAAACTGCCTTATTTGGGCCAGACCTTGTTCATCAAGCTATGAAAAAAGTCAAAGTGATACAGTAGCGGCTAGAAACAGCTCAAAGTCGACATAAATCATATGCGGATGTTAGAAGGAGAGGACTAGAATTTTCTATAGAGGATTGGGTGTTCTTGAAGGTGTCACCAATGAAAGGGGTGATGAGGTTTGGTAAAAAGGGAAGTTGAGTCCACGCTTTATATGGCCTTATAAGGTTATCCGAAGAATTGGCCAAGTTGCGTATGAGTTAGAGTTACCTCAAGAGCTTTCAACAGTTCATCCGGTGTTTCATGTCTTAATGCTTTGAAAATGTGTAGGTGACCCATCTCGTATTACTCCTACTGAAGATGTACAAGTTACGAGAGATCTCACTTATGAAGAAGTACCCAATGCTATTCTGGATCGAAAAGTCAGGAAGTTAAGAAATAAAGAAGTAGCTTCTGTAAAAGTATTA
>NW_006238945.1:950388-964575 GCF_000226075.1 Solanum tuberosum
TGGTTAGAAAAAGGTGAAACTGCCTTATTTGTGCCAGATCTTGTTCATAAGCTATGGAAAAAGTTAAAGTGATACAGCATCGGCTAGAAACAGCTCAAAGTCGACATAAATCATATGCGGATGTTAGAAGGAGAGGACTAGAATTTTCTATAGGGGATTGGGTGTTCTTGAAGGTGTCACCAATGAAAGGGGTAATGAGGTTTGGTAAAAAGGGAAAGTTGAGTCCACGCTTTATATGGCCTTATAAGGTTATCCGAAGAATTGGCCAAGTTGCGTATGAGTTAGAGTTACCTCAAAGAGCTTTCAACAGTTCATCCGGTGTTTCATGTCTTAATGCTTTGAAAATGTGTAGGTGACCCATCTCGTAATTACTCCTAACCGAAGATGTTCAGGTTACGAGAGATCTCACTTATGAAGAAGTACCCATTGCTATTCTGGATCGACAAGTTAGAAAGTTAAGAAATAAAGAAGTAGCTTTTGTAAAAGTATTATGGAGGAACCAACAAGTAGAAGAAGTTACATGGGAAAGCGGAAGAAGCAATGAAATTGAAGTATCCTCATCTCTTTCAGATCGATGAGAAGGATGAAGATGTGTAGTTGAGGCGTTAACAAGTAAGTATAAGTCTATATGTATTATGTTATTATTAGTAGTACTAACTTAGGCTTGAACCTGTTAGGGCTGGATAACCATGCTAACATTCGAGAACGAATGTTTTAAGGGGGGAAGGATGTAACAGCCTATATTACGCATATGTTTGTTATATTCTTGTGATACTTGACATAGCCTTATAGTATAGGTGAGGGACTATGATTCTTATATGATTAGTGTTGGTTTAAACTAGCTCGGAAGGTGATGTGGTACCTTGCACATTTCAGCATGTGTACTGCAAGTTAACTCCAACGGGAGCATTTAAAGAGATAGTAAGGGGGTAATTGAGCTTAAAGTTGAAAGTTAAGTGATAAGTTAAAGCAAAAGGGATTAATATTTAGAAAATGGAATAAAATAAGTGAGCTACTTGCTTGGCTTAACTAAGCTAGTAGGTGACAAGTAGGTGCATCACCTACTTTGACTTATTGACTATTCAAAGGACTAAGTAGGTGCATCAACTACTTGAGCTATATGGATCTAGTTAAAAAGGCCAAGGTTTATGGATCAGATTTGGGGCTATGCTAATGGACTCACTTGAGTCCCAAACTAAGTTAAATAAAAGGAAAATGAAATTTAAGCCCAGCAGCCAAATCTGTCAAGGCCCAATATATAAGCCCAAGTGAAAGCAAATAGGTGCATCAACTAGGAGGGTGTGGTGATACACATTATTTTGAGGGAAGTATGAGCTCATTATCCGTCAAGTTAGCTACTATTTTATGAGACTCACGGTGTGATAGCTGCTAATTTTAGTTTATCATGACTTATATTGTAGATTAAAACCTGAAAGGGGAGGCTGAATCGTGATAGTTGTATTGGTCAGAGGATAAGGTATGTAAGGCTATTCGATTCAATATTTTTCGGCATGAAATCTGATACATGCAATTAATATCGATAAGTGAATTTCCTAAGTTATATTCCTAGTAAAGGAAAAATAGCGGTAGCGTACGATATCCAAATAGCTAACGATATTTCCCCCTCTCCTTGGTGTATAGAATTACTTCATTATATGTTCACTACACTATACGTGTGTAATTATCCTCCTATGTGCTGGTATAGAAATGGTATTTGCAAAAGCAAGTTTGGTGAATCCTTCTCTTAGTCAATTGAAGTGAATTGTGTCATTTAAGCTCACAAGTAATGCATTGATGTTACATTGCTCCTTATGTCATTGTTACTGCCTTGAAGTACTATTTTCATGTCTTCTACTACTGGTCAGTAGTTCCAAATATAAAAAAATGATTATGACCACCAAAACAACAATCTCAAAGATTAAAGAATCTAAGTGAAGAAATATGTATAATTAAGGGTGGCAGCTCAGCGGCTAAAGCCTAGCAGGGGCCAATCCCAATTTGTATATAAGGGTGGCAGCTCAGGGGCGAAAGCCTAGCATGGACCGATCCCAATTTGTGTAATAATGAGGACCGCATCCCAGGGGTTAAAATGCCTAACATGGGTCATCCTCTTCTACCACTAATCAGCTGGTCATTCGTATCACAGGCCTTATAAAGATCATAACACACAGAAAGGTAAAGATAAGAATGTAACATATATGATCCCACAAGAGTTAACAAATGTGGTCTTCTGTTATGATTTATACACACATATATTGATACTTGGTTTCATTCGAACTCTTATTTTATATATGTTATTGCCTTACATATTCAGTACATTTTCTCGTACTGACGTCCCTCGCGGGGGACGCTGCATTTTATGCTGTAGGAATAGGTACTTTAGCTAATAGACCTCCTCAGTAGGAGCACACGACACTCAGCTAGTTTTGGTGAGCTCCAGATTGATTCGGAGCTTTACTGAGTCCTTGGTAGTTTCATTTTGGTATTGTATAATAGTTAAGGGTAAGGCGTGGTTTGTCTCGACCTACTATAAGGTTTTCTATATTTTAGAGGCTTTGTGACTTATGCATATGGTTCAGTTGCATCTTAACAAGTTGTAGCCTCAATGACCAAGTCTTCTATATAAGTTTTAGGTCTACTTATGTTGGTTTGTATCGCTGCATCTTATGTTAACTTGTCACAATATGTCATAGTTATATGTATAGTAAGCACAGGTTACATGTTGGTTCTCTCGGGCCTTTAGGGCATCGGGTGCCTGTCCGTCTTAGTGGGATTTGAGGTAGGACATCTCCAAACTCTAAAGGATAGGGATTGTATGCCAAGTTCTCTAAGTGTGAGTTTTGGCTTGAGTCTGTGGCATTCTTAGGCCACATTGTGTCTGGAGAGGAAATTAAAGTTGATACTCAGAAAATTGAGGTAGTGCAAAATTGGTCTAGACCCACATCTCCAACTGATATTAGGAGTTTCTTGGGTTTGGCTAGCTATTATAGAAGATTCGTTAAGGGGTTCTCATCTATCTCGTCTCCTTTGACCAAGTTGACTCAGAAGACAGCTAAGTTTCAATGGTCTGAAGCTTGTGAGAAAAGCTTTTAGGAATTGAAAAAGAGGTTGACTACTGCCCTAGTGTTAACGTTACCAGAAGGTACGTAAGGCGTTGTTCTATATTGTGATGCGTCCAGAGTTTGTTTGGGTTGTGTGTTAATGCATAATGGCAAAGTTATAGCTTATGCCTCCAGACAGTTGAAAGATCAGGAGATGAATTACCCAACCCATGATCTAGAGTTGACTGTCATAGTATTTGCTTCGAAAATATGGCGATATTATCCTTATAATGTTCATGTGGATGTGTTCATCGATCACAAGAGCCTTCAATATGTGTTTACTCAGAAAGAGCTTAGTCTCAGACAAAAGAGGTGGTTGGAATTACTCAAGGATTATGACATGAGTATTCTTTATCACCCAAGTAAGGCTAATGTTGTTGTTGGTGCCTTGAGCAGGTTGTCTATGGGTAGTACCACCCATTTTGATGAAGATAAGAAAGAGCTAGCAAAAGATGTGCATAGACTTGTACGATTAGGAGTTCGACTAATGGATTCCACAGAAGGAGGAGTAGTGGTGATGAATGGGGCTGAATCATCATTAGTGTCAAAAGAGAAAGAAAAGCAAGACCAAGAACCTATTTTTGCTTGAATTAAAGGCAAGTGTTCAGAATTTTGAACAAGGGGGAGATGGTGTTTTGAGGTATCAAGGTCGATTGTGTGATTTATTTCAAGGGTAATTGGGATGATCACCTACCTCTTATTGAGTTTGCTTACAACAATAGTTACCACTCTAGCATCAAAATGGCTCCTTATGAAGCTCTTTATGGGAGGTGCATATCTCTTATTGGATGGTTCAAAGTTGGTGAAGCTGGGTTGATAGGACCAAACTTAGTTCATCAAGCTACGGAGAAGGTGAAAGTGATTCACTAAAGGTTGAAAACAGCGCAGAGTCATCACAAATCCTACACAGATGTCAGGAAAAAAGACTTAGAGTTTGAAGTAGATGATCAGGTTTACTTGAAAGTTTCACCCATGAAGCGTGTTATGAGATTTGATAAGAAGGGGAAACTTAGTCCCTGATATATTGGTCCTTACAGAATATCCAAGAGGATTGGCAATGTAGCTTATGAGTTAGAGCTACCCAAGAGTTAGCAGCGGTTCATCCGGTATATCACATCGCTATGTTGAAAAAGTGCATGTGAGATCCTTCACTTATCATACCTACTGAAGATATTGGTATCAAGGATAGTTTATCTTATGAGGAGATTCCTGTTCAGAATTTAGACCACCAGGTTCGCAAGTTGAGAACCAAAGAGGTAGGATCAGTCAAAGTTTTGTGGAGAAATTAGTTTATTAAGGAAGCTACTTAGGAAGCTGAAGAATATATGAAGAAGAGATACCCACATCTCCTTGAACCCGAAGAAGTTCCAAATTAAGGTACTAATCCTTTTCTTGGCATTTTATTAATAAGTTGGCATGTTGTAATTGCATTGTGCTTGTTGGATGTTTGAACTGCATGTTTGATGTTACGCCCTTAGCCTACTAAGAATAATCTCATTCGAGGACGAATGTTCCCAAGGAGGAGATATTGTAACATCTAGCTAATTGAAAGGACTAGAAAGAAGTTAAAAATTGGAAATAGTCATTTTTTTGGAAATAATAGAAATCTGGAAAATTGGTTAAGTTAAGTTTGAGTTTTTGGTCAACTTCAAATGACCATAAATCCTAGCTCAAGATGAATTAGGTATTCTTCCAGATTCCATAGGAAATATTTTAGAATTATCTTTCTAACGCCGCCAAGTTTTCATGATTATGAGTTCGTATGAGTGAGATATGTCCATTTGAAGTTGGGTTGTTCAAATAAAGAAAGTCTAACCCGGATTTTAGAAGGTCATTATGGTCTTTCCCATACCTCATGACTTAATTTCTTTTTTTGGTAATTAATTGGGGTCTAAAATGATAGGATTCAGTTTACGCTTTTGAAAACTAAGTTAGGGTTTTGAGAGAAGAAAAAAGAAGAGGAGAAAAGAGGAGAAGGAGCAAGAATCGTCAAGTTCTTCAAGAATCGCTTGTGGATTTCGTCAAGGGGTGATCCATACGAGGTATGTGATTTCACATAGTGTTGGGTACATTCACCCATGCGCTAAATATGTTTATTTCAGTATGATTTTCATCCTAAAAGATTGAGACTTTGATGTTCTCGAGTTATATTCTTGAATTGCTTTCGTTCTTGAATTTTGGATGAGATTGAGGAGTTCTTGAGAGTTTAAGGTTGATTTTAGAGTTGTGTTTGATTAGATTCTTGTGTACATATGCTGGGTATGTGAATCTAAAGAGAATTTGAGAAAAAGAACTGAGTTTAGGCGAATTGGGGTCAGAAAACGAAGAAGGAACAAGTCGGGCAAATTTGGGTACCAGGTCCGCGATGCGGACCTGTTCTTCAGGATTGGAAAAATCTTCCTCGCGTCGCGGAGCGGTCATGGACCGTTCTGCCTCAAAATCTATTTCGCGACCAAATAATCAAATGCTTCTCCGCGTCGCGGACTTGCTTCCAGATAGTGATTTCTTGATCTTTTCTCATGATTAACTATCTAAAAACACTCATAAACATCATGAGATCTTTTCTATCACAAATCACAATCCTTGAATCCATAATTCAATTCAAGGAAAGTTAAGAGTCAAGTCAAGAGAAGTTCTTAGAGTCTTCCAAAAGTCTTTTACAAATGTTTTTACTTTGTTTTAAGACTTGAGTTTTGAGTTGAGTAAAGAGTAAAGTTTGAAGTTCATTTCTTACAAAGAGTATATCGGGACTATGTATTCCCAAAGAGTAAAATGTTTTACATTTAAAGAACAAAGGAAACCTTGATTTTCAAAAGAGCCTTTGCACTAGTTTTCAGGTAAAGAGTAAATGTTTTCACATTTAAAGAAGAAAGGAAACCTTGATTTCCAAAAGAGCCTTTGAGCTAGTTTTCAGTTAAAGAGTAAATGTTTTCACATTTGAGCAAGAAAGGGAACATCGATTCCAAGAGAGCTTTTAATCTAAGTTTTGAGTAATTATCTCAAAACCAAAGAAAGAAGTTATGTTTTTAAACATATGAGTTGAGTATTTTGGGAGTAGTATTGAGCACCGATATGGGGGAGAGTTCAGATAACTCACAGCCCCCATAAACCATGTAACCATCATGGGTAGTAAAGGATCATACTTTTTAGATGATTTCTTAAGTGCTTTTTAGCATAGACTAGTGGATCCACTTAGTTAAGGCGTTCTATATAACGGCAAAGTATAGGACAATTCTGACAGCGTGGGTAAGACACTATATCACCAGTTAGGCTCAGAGTGGTGGTTGTTAGTTAGAGACACTCCCACAACAGTATTATTTTGTATTTTTATATACATTTCAGAGTTATTGTATCCTCGCATACACATCAGAGTTACTATTGTATTTTTAAATACAGAGAGTTGATATCCATGTTTTAAAAACTTTTCTTTATATTGTATTTATGTTATTGCTCTATATTGAAATGAGTTCAGTTAAGTTGAGTTGAGTTGAGCCAGGTAAGTTCTTGAGTTCCTTTCAAGCTTATGTAATGTTTTAGAATTCCCATCGAATACTCGTACATTCAATGTACTGATGCCATTTGTTCTGCATCATTTTATGATGCAGACACAGGTAACCAGGATTAGCATCTAGCACATTGTTGATCCAGTTGAGCTTCAGAGTTGTTGGTGATCCTCCTTGCTTTCGGAGGATCCCATTTTTCATTACTTTATCAGTTTTAGTTCATTAGGATGTCGTGGGTCTTGTCCCGACATCCATCTCAGATTCAGAGGCTTCATAGATAGACAATCAGTTAGTCATTTGTCTTTACTGTTTTATTGGCTTATGTTCAGATTTGAGTTGCCACTTTGGCTAAGTTAAATGTTTATTTCTAAAACATTTTGAGTTTAGTTTGAGACAGTTGAGTTATCTTTGAATTTGAGTTCTTTTCTTAATGCTTAAAGTCTTCCACTGAGTAAGTAAGCCAGACCAAGGGTTCGCCTTGGGGGCAACAATTGCTCTCGAGTGCCAGCCACGTCTAGGGTGTAGGCTCAGGGCGTGACAGATGTAATTCTAGTTACTGACAAGAATATATCGACAAGATCAAGACATTGTTTTTCATGTCATATTCATGTATTGATCCAGTTATGTTGCTTTCAGTCATTCAAGCCAGTAAGTTGTTTACTCTTGCCTTATCACTTACCAGTACATTCAATGTACTGACGTCATTCGACCTACATCATTTTATGATGCAGATACAGGTGTTCAGGATCATCAATAGGCGTTTCATTGAGGTCATGTGACATTCCAGTCAGATTTGGTGAGCCTTTTTATATTCCAGAGGACTTCACCTTTACCTTACAATTAGTAGTATTGGAGGTGTCGTGGGTCTTGTCCCGACATCTATCTTACATTGTTAGAGGCTTCATAGACAAACTGAATTAGATGTTTCCATTTTTTTTTTACCAGGATGTCTTATTTAACTTATTACTCATGTTAAGTATTTTTGCAAGATAGTATTTTTAAAACTTTCTTCAATGTCTACGTGTTCACCTATTTTAAGCTTTCGCGTATTGTTTAGTGTCATGTAAGTCATATAACCTGACCAAGGGTTCGCTTGGGGACAAAAAATGGTTCTCGAGTGCCAGTTACGTCCAAGGTGTAGGCCCGGGTCGTGACACTGGTTTTGGCCAAACATTTTTGTTGGAGTCTGTGATGACCTATTAATGGTGTGCATTTTTTCTGAAGGGCATACGTCCGCATTTTCAAGTTCAAACAAGGCGTGGAATGGGAAATACAAAATTTCCTATTTTACATGTGCTAGTCCACGAATTTTGGGTGATATGTAATCTCGATGTTCTTTGGCCAAAAAATTTTGTGGGCTTTTCTGCGACCTTATAAATGTCGTGGGTTGGTTGAGAGGGGCACACATCGGCATTTTTAAGTTCAAACGACGCGCCGCAATGGGAAATACATATTTTTCTATTTTTCATGTGTTATAATCCATGGATTTTGGGTGACATGTGCGCCCAAAGGTTTTTGTCTGGAATATTTTGTGGGCATCTATTTAATGGGGCTCGTCAGTTCGAAGCCACTTAATTTTTTCAGCCCTTTAAAATTTATTTATCCCTTCACCAATGATTATTTATTTATTAGAAAATTTAATATCTCAGGTTAATGTACACTTGATTCCCCAAAAATATCAAATAGTAACACTTCATGGAAGCAAAAGGATAAATTATAAAATCAAATTAAAGATGATTGATTGAAGCATAAATGAAAAGATGTTGTAATTATCATTTTCTTTTACATTATTAATGTATGTTACTACGCAATCTTGTGTGTAAGATAATATAATGTTTTAGTTTTAATGACTGATAGGTTTTAAGTATTATTTTATAAATTCCTTCATATTGAACTCCCGCGCGAGGCGCGGATAATTTTACTAGTCAAAAAATAAAAGAAAATTAATCATAGTGGTAATTTAATGTGAGATCACACATTTGTGAAAGATCCTAGAATTAAGATATATTTGTTAAGTTTATTTAACAGAGGAAATAAATAAAAATAAATGTATAATATACTCTATTGACTTTATAAAAGAATAAAATGAAAACATGATGAGTAGGTTCACTTACACGTCTCTCATTTCTACTTTTTTTAGGGCACAAGAATATAAAATTTGGATCACATTTTGAAAAATATTCAGAGCAAATACATTCAGCTTTTAAATAAGGAATTAAGAAATGAAATCTATGTCACAATAAAAATATTAATATAGTACTCTCAGTCAGTTCATCCATGCCCTGAATTGCCTACGTAACATTCTATCCTTATACCATAAAATGTAAAATTCTATCCCTATAGCCTAAAATATAAATTTATTAAGACTCAAAAACCCATAAAAATCAGTCACACATGGGAAAAGAGAGAGAAAGAGAAACAATGCAACACAATATGCAATTAATAACATATGTATTAACACATAATTGTTAGATTTAGCAAGAAATGAAAATTCTAATTTCTATGAATAAACTTAGAAAAATCTAAAATAGTTAACACCAAACGTAACACATAAATAAAACAACTAAATATAAGGTATTTTAACAAGTGTTTTCAAGATTTATCAACAAATAAAAATTCTAAGTCAAAAAATAACTAAAAACCCTTTAAAAAGCTATCCCCCAAATTTTAATCAACACATAAATACTACAATTCTTCCTAGTAGAAAAAAAATACACATAATCAAAGAGGGATAACACATATATTAACACATAATTGTCAGATTTAGCAAGAAATAGAAATTCTAACTCGGGAAATAAAATTAGAAACCCTTAAAGCTAGCAGTTGATAGCCAACTACGGGATTTTGAGAAAGGCTGCTACGAGAGCAGCAAACCGTAAACCCTAGCAGCAGCCATGTCTGCGCACATCTCTCCCCAGGCTTTGGTTGTGGGAGAGACAAATGTTAATCCTAATCAACAAACATCCTTTGATACTTGATTAACCACAAATCAAGCTGCCCGAAAATTGACAAAAATCCAGTTCAAACAGATCAATATGTACATGGAGAGCCTACAATTCAATTCACAAAGGGAGAACGCCAGGTTTTCGCAAAGGAAGAAGGATTGCATCAAGCTGTAATTATTAAGTTCTCATCTGATACACTAGAAGTAAAGGATTTGCGAACAGTTTTACCTAACCACTTGGGCATCAAAAGAAACTGTTTAGTTGGTTTACTTTCTCGTAGACATATTCTACTAAGGATAGAACAATATGAAGATTATGTGATTGCTCTATCAAAATCGGTAAGCTTTTTGCCTTTCCATGGACAACAACATCTTGATTGGGTATTTCCTTGGACAATAGATTTCAATTCAAGAGAAGAAACTTCAATGGCCACGGTGTGGATTTCACTGCCTCGATTATCACCAGATTTATTTGCCAAGGATCCTTGTTGTCGATGGCATCAGCGGTTGGAAGGCCAATAGAAATTGATAAGGCAACACAAGACAAGACAAGGCCTAGCACTGCTAGGGTGAAGGTGATACTTGATCTTATGGACAATCTGCCTTAGAGGATGCATCTACAGTATTTGGACGAGCAAACCGTGTAAGATTCAAGAGGTTTTTCAGGAATTTGTTTATGATAATTTACCTTTATATTGTAAGCATTAAGGTCATGATGAAAAAAATTGTTGATTGATTTTGAAAAGGAATCAAGATAACAATCACAAAGATAATGGAGTGGTTGGAGATGAACAATTCAATAGTGAGAAATTTCAAGGTGATTTGCGACAAATTTTAAATGAGAAGAGGGGAGTAGAAAACATAGATCAAAGTATTCATGATAATACTCGAGTTGCAGATGCAAATAATAATGAAATAGCAATGGTGGAAGCCATTAAAAATAATGGAGATCGAGTTGTAGATAGTTGTGTTCAAGATGATACTCTTAATACTACAGTTACACTAAATTGTACCTTAGCTACGGTCTCGCAGACTTTGGTTTTGGGTTCAAAGGAAAGTGTTACTAGTGATTCGGTGGTTCCTGAGATTAATTTGGAGTCTAGTCTAGTTTTGAATCCTAAACTACCTACTGTTGGTGTTTTATCTGGGAAAGATCCTAGTTTGGCCACGATTGAAGATTTTGTCCAGGCTAATAAGATGCAGCAGTGTGAAGAGAATTTGGATCAAATTTTCGAATCTGGTGGTACATGTGATCATGACATCACTTTGAAGGACAATGATAAGGGACGCTGGACTGAAGTACCAAGCAAAATGTTTTCTCCAGGTAACAGCAAACTACAACACCTAGATTGCACTAACCCAGCATGCAAGGACCAAACGATAAATTGTGAAGATAAAGTATCAGGGAAGGTTGTGTGCTCTAACACCTTTGATGCCTTAATGATCAATTTCGATCAAGAGCTCCATGCATTGTCCACTCCAATTCTTCAAGTTTCTAATCCAGAAACAACTAGAATAATCAAGGAGTCACATGCCGCAATGTTGAATAAAGAAAACCCAATGGTCAAACCACCTATGGAAACAATCAACACCTAGAATCATGATGTTCCTAATTATCCATCATTGGAGTCTCTTGGAGAGAAAATATTTGGAAAACAGTCAATCTCCAAAAGAAATGACAAGAGTTTGGGGAAGGAAACAAGTGCTTCTAGATGGGCAAATTTAGTTGAGGAAGAAGAACATATTTCTGCACCTGCAAGGAGTAAGTTAAGTCCTCAAGCACCCATATTTGTGCCTTCAAGTAAGGCAAATCCATCTATGGCAGTGACAATTGATAACTCCGAAAAGATCTTGACCATTACCACCAAGGTATTGGAAAAAATCCATGAGCCAAAAGCTAGAGTTTCAAGACTTAGTCCAACTACAACTTATGCTAGTGACTTGAGCATTGAAAAGTTTGATGAGGATGAGATGCTACACATATCATTTGATAAGGTAGCCAAGGATGGAGATCTCTCGCCTAGTCAACAAAGAAGTGGAAGAAACAAAAACAAAAATAAGAAACATGAAAGGTAACATAGTTGGGATGGTAAGGTTACTGAGGAATTTATTCCAGGGCACCTACCAATTCGACTGGCAAAGCAAAATTATATGAAAGCTTCAACAACAACATGATCCAGTAAATCCAAAAAGAAGTGAAGAACTATTAAGTTTTGTTGGAAAACGTTGACGAAGAAACAAGAGGGAAATACTTCAGGTTACTTTACACGGGCAATCCAATTCTTTTAACTTTTACATATCTTAAATGAAGATTGAGGTTGATAACTCAGCTTTATTCTTAGATTTTTTATTTTTGCATTTCTTAAGCATCCTCATTTGTAGTATCATCACAGAGTGTATTATAAACTCTATGATGATTATAGAATATCTAGTTTTCTCTAACTCTTATTTTTTTCATGCTTGTTAATTAGTAGAGGTTCGTTACCTCATTAAGATTAGTAAGGTAAGACCTAGCCCCCCTTGCTTTTACTTTTCTCATTGAGATCTTTTTTTCTTTATTAATAAAATTAGCCCTAGGCACACATTGCCTAGGGGAGTTGCTTAAAAAAAGCAGTTGATAGCAAATCTTAACACTTAAAGAAAACAACTTATATTTAGCAAGCCATGAAAATATTTAGTGGAAAAGTAACATAGTAATCCTATAAAAAGTTAAACCCCAAACCCTGATAAACACATTAATAATTAAAAAGCTTACAACAGAGGAACAAAACTACACATAATCGAATAGAAATAATTAAAAAATGACATATTTTACAACATTTAGACGAGTTAAGATAGATGATATTAGCCCGGTGATATTCACTTGCATGTAACTCTCTTTTCCTCTCTCATGTTGAGGAACAAGCGTAATGTTTTTTTAAAAATAGGTTAATTTAGTTTAGTGGCTTGAGATTGAATTTTTTTTTAAAAAGAATATGGGATCAATATTTATGTAGAATAGAAACTATCACTTGCTTCTAATTAATTAAGCTTAAAAAAAATAACCATCACATAGAAATAAATAACTCAAATCATTGGAAAATAACCTTAATATAACATTGACTGGAAGAACTTTAGTTGGTACAACAACAAAAGGAACGATGCAATAACAACGATACAAAAGCTAATGCCTTTTCGGGCAATAGCCATTGAATTTATTCAGTACAAAAACAAAAGAAAACATCAAATAACATCAATAACAATGATGCTTAATCTATTCTCCATCAATAAATATATGGTTTAAAGGGTGCTCTACATAACCTCCACTAGCGTGTTCGACAAATTCAGCTGCATTTAGAAGATCACCATGACAAAGAAAAACTATCTCCACTTCATCTTTCTTGTTACACGGGTATAACAATCCTTCAGTCTTCTTTCCATTTGGTCCTTTACCTCTTGTGGAAACAAAAGTCATATGGTTGAGCATGAAGTTTTTTATCTTCCCTTTAGCAATATAATTTCCTGAATACACAGGTGATTTATGTTCAACGAAAGATGATTTCACATTGAGAACTAAAGGAAAAAAAATTATTTCCTACTTTAATTTTGATACAAATACAAATTGACTTACTATATAAATCAATTCGCAAAATTTTGATACCTTGAGTAGGTGGTTGTTGGGACTTGAAGCACCACTTCCTTGCGATCCACCTGAAAACATCGAAGAATATTTTTCATTAGTTATTCACAAAAAACGATTCATTTTTTTTAGTGAACATCAAAATTACATTCAATGAAAGCCCTAAATTCAGTTCCACATTTTCATTCTCTACATTTGAAGTTCCTATGTTTTCTTCAGCTTTCTCCATGTTAGCGAAACCTAAAAACCGAGAAAGCTATTGAATTTCAAACTAAAAAATTATAAAATGGAAAAAGAAAAACTCAATGAAAGTTTTAGTGAAGAGAAACCATTAGGCCATTTGGGAACTTATAAAGGAGAAAATTTCTAGGTGGGAAGGTAGAAAAAACGCGAAGAGATATTTCATTTCCATGGGTTTAGTAAAATAACAAAATAGCCCTTGGAAAGTAACACATGGTTTTTCTAGGAATAGCCTGACTACATGGTTTAACAAGGACTTTGGAAATTGAACCCAAGAGGTAACTGTTTAATAGTGACACATGTCACTTATAAATCCACTTTATAACTTTTTTTGGCCACTTTAAAAAGAGGAAAAGGTTGAATGTATTTTTCTACTGTAGTTTATTGGTCAAATTTATTAAATGTTAATTATCCCATGATTTTTACTTTCAACATTATTGAATTTAATAGGGTAAACAATACAAATTTTATTTGTTTAGGGCCTAATACGTGCATTTTCATGAGTTTTCAAAATTATCATCGTGCCAATTTTTGGGAATCTGACATATCTAGTTTTCAAATATAGAAAAAGAAAAATAATGATTATATTTTAAATGGATTCAAAAGGAAAGTAGGTGTGACAAAATGGAAACGAGGGTGTATATCTTTTTCAAATATTTAAGAAGTAAATTATTACGTTAATGATCATTTTAGAATAACTTCAACAACCTATTTAGGATAAATAATCAACTAATAACCATTAATGACATAATTATCTTGAATGTCTAGATCTCATTAATT
>NW_006238945.1:964634-972615 GCF_000226075.1 Solanum tuberosum
TATATATATATATATACACACATATATATATTCCTTCTATGAACATAAAAGTCTGACCAAAAGAAATAAAAATTAAATGGTCAACTCCATGGCCACTATATATATAAGTACTGTGGCATTAGCCCTTTCATGAAAATATACATACAACAAAAAAAAAAACAAGATTTTGAAATGGCAACCAAAGTCCAGCTACCTTGTGTATGTATCCTTTATCCTTTCATTTCTTAAGTTGTGTGTTTAGATTTTGATGAATAATTTTGTTTACATAAAATATCTTATTGCTCTCTTTATGGTTTGAATATGGTTTAAACCACCGCAAATTGTAATCATTACTATTACATGGGATAATCTTAGTAGCATTGACTACTAAATTTTCACTTTATTTGTGAGATAGTTTGATTCCTCACCTTAATTGTTATCTCCTCCTTCATTTTTTCCTTTCCCAACCCCTTTTTTTAAAAACAAAAATATATTAAAAAATATCGTAGATTATCATATTATTAAAAACAGTGTCATGTGATATAACTTTGTTAGTTGGAAATTAAAGAAAGAATAAACAAAAAAGACACGAAAATTGTCTATAGAAATTATAATTACAAGTAAACTTATTCTCAGTATTGATGTCTGAAAATCCCCCCCCCCTTCTTAGCCCTGTGTTGTTTCTCAACAAAAGAGAAGTAGCTTTTATTAAGAGATGTGATTTTTTTGAAGAATTGCGACTTTTCCGAAAGGTGGTGACTTTTCGAAAAGGTTGTGACTATTTCAAAGGATTTCGACATTTCCAAGGTCACACCTCTTATTTTTCAACAACATATTTACGGTTGAGTGGTTCGCTGACACTGTGATTTCAGGTAGCCAAAGTAATACAGTTTGAACAACATGAGCAACCAAGACCAATTCTCTAGCAACTCAGAAAGTCTGCTTATTGAAAACTCACCTCAAGAAAAAGAAAAGATTGAGACAGAATGTGAAGATATTTATAGGATCAGTCAATTACCTGACGCTCTTATTGTTCAAATTCTATCTCGATTGTCCATAACATATGAGTTCAGAACAACTATTCTCTCTAAACATTGGCAATACTTCTGGACTTGTGTCGACAACATTATTTATGAAGAAGAGTATGGTCGTTCAGATAACTTGATAGTGCACAAAATCATTTCCTTAACGGATAATGTACTACCTCTCCTTAGCTGTTCTAGCATTAAAAAGTTGAATCTAAACTTTGTGTTCATATATGATGATGGTCTGTCTTATTTTCCCAAAATTGACAAGTGGCTTGAATTTGCTATGAAAAAGAAAGTGGAGGATTTACGCATGAATATACGGTATACTGTTGATCCGACGGAGCATGACCAACCTTATAGCTTACCAGAAGTTCTCTGTAGTAGTTCATCGATTCTAAAACTCAACTGCGAGAAATGCAGAATATTAGAAGATTGTATACTAAATTGGACATCTATGAAGAGTTTAACGCTGGAAGATTTGTTTCTTTTGGATGAACACATTAAAAAAATAATGTTAAATTGTCCTCAATTGGAATCTTTGAAGCTACATGACATTTTGTGGTTTTAATCGTTTGCACATGACTTCTCCAAAATGTAGGCGACTGGAATTGATCCATCACGGTCATCCCCGCGGGGATTGTTATTCATTTGAAGGTGATACATGTTGCTTTGAAATTGTTGCTCCATATGTTGAACATTTAACTATTTCTAGGGTTTTTAATGATACGAGAATTAAGCTGAGGAATTTTCATGTTTGAACCATGCCAATCTTGATCTCTATTGTGATGAAAATATAGTGGAAGATCTTTTGGTAAGCGCCTGTTGTGCTAATGAGCTAATACTGCCATCCTAGTTGATCAAAGTCAATTATCAGTCCCAAATGTGTCCAGTATTTTTATGTTGATTGTGAATAGAGCTCATGTTTTATATTCTGCCTCATTCTTCTGTTTACGTGATTTCCAATTTGATGTTGGACGAGGAAGACATCTCCTTACCGTTGATGGAATGCAGATAGTTGACAATAAGTTCTTCTATTTCAAAACATTCGTTCCTCCTACTAGACAACCTCTTAAGGTCGACTCCTAAGTTGAAAAATTTGATGATATTTCCTGATATGACGGTATGTTTTCTATTCATTTCTTTATGTCAAATGTATATTGATCCCCTACAGCCTCAACGACTAACCTGATTTGTCCTTCTTTGGTATCTATAGTATGAAGAAAAAGACATTTATTTGTTGGAAGACAAGAAGTACCTCTCCTTTGAAGAAAACATATTCAAAGTTTCCTTACAGAATTTGAAGAATGTCAAGGTTATGCCATTATGTGGTGGTACGCTTACATCTAACACAACAAAGCTTGATCAATTCTTGAAGTTCTTACTTGAGCATGCAATAAATCTGGAGAAACTGGTTATAGTGCCAGAGCATAAGGAATGCAACAGTTGTTCTACTAATACCTCAAATCTGAAGAAGAATTTGTTAGCTTTTCCAACAAGTGCAATTATTTCCTTACGACTAGTTCATTACCATGTTTTCTATGAGATGTTTGAAACTCTATAAAGACACATAATACTGTAATTCAGATATTTCTTGGTTAGTTGTCTAGCCAAGTAATATCTTTAGTCACTTTTTAATGAAGAAATATCATTTGATGAAGTTACAAGTTACATTCAGGAGGTGATGTACAAGTCGTAGATTTAATATTGTATCCAAATGAAGCGATTAAAAACATAAATATGTAGCTTCCATTGATTAAAGTAATTAAAAATTAATTATGTGCCAGCCATTAATTAGCACAAAATAACTAGTTGCTCATCCCTTAACCTAAGAATTGTGCTCGTATAAACGAGAGCGAGAGCTGGTTGGCATCTCCCCCAACAAGGATGGCTTGGGGTTTCACCTATTACCACACATCCGTTTAAGGCAATCCAACTCGATATAGAAAAATCTTTGGTTGGAGAATGAAGAGTTAGCCCCCCCCCCTCCCCCGGAATGCCCCCCCTACCCGAGGCAAAGAATTAGTTAGGCTCCAATGCAGATACCAAACACCTTAAAAAAGGAGGGAAAGCCATTTTAGCACCAAAAACGTTTATGAAATTTAGCTAACTTTTATAATAGAATATGCATAGGAATAATCAATGGTGAATCCAGAAATAAGTAGTAGTATATAGTTTATAGGTACATAAAGTTAGTTCCATTACAAGAGAACTGAAACTAACATGAGTGATTATAGTAAAACAAAAAGTTATTGTTACGACCCGAGACTACCCCTAGTCGTAGCACGGTGCTTTGAGTCACAAGTGACCCCAAGCAAACTTTTGATACTGGTATAGTCATGAGCAACTAAATATGAACATATAAAAGAATCCATACTTTCCAAGATTCCAATTTGGTTGAGTAAACCTGAAGTATAATCGATGGACAACCTGTTTTATAGCTTAGAACCCTCACGACCTTGTATTCATCAGAATCTTTTTCATATACAAAACCCATACTAACATCAATATAGTGTGTCATTTGACGGTTCATATTTTGCATAGGAGGGAACATCTTAAATTGATTTATGGAAGGGGCAAATTAATTTACGGGAACTTGTAGTAGTAAATTGATTGAACCTACAACAGTATAATTGGACATACATGGTTCATTAAGCTTTATCAAGTAGCCAGGATTTTGTATACATATCAAATGATATTTGTGCCAGTCTGAACAAAGATACAATGGTTATAAGGTTCTGAATTAAACGTCTTGAGATGCAGAGAGATAAACTAGGAGGTTGAAATCAAAGTGCAGTAGCGCTTACATAAGCACTTCAATCGCAGCAGAGTTTTAACTGGTAATCTTGATAAAAATACCCTCAAGAATAATATCGGCAGGTTATGGATTATCAGTTTCATTCTTCATCTTCTTCAAATTATAAGGAAAATGGAAATTCTCTTTCTGGTTGAGACAATCAATCAAATAGTATTGTATGCAGAAACTAGAGTTCTTCTAATTGGATTTGGGTTATGGAGCATTGGAATGGATTGGAGGGGATAGAAGAAAATTAAATGGGTTGGGATTTAGTTTTTTCCAATAAGAAAATGTCACGTAATAAATAATAATAATTTTTAAAAAAATGGTGTTAGATTCAAGGATAGAAATGGACCAAAAAGGAGAATTGCGGAGTATTTTTATCCCAATAGGTGAATGAGTGATATATTTAAATCTTTTCAAATAATCCAATGATATTTTTGACCGTTTTCCATACTATATATTATAAGTGTGAATGTTGAGGAGCTTATGGTCGGCCGATCAATAGACTGGGTTTCCCTTCTCCTCAACTTCCTCTATTTATATTTCTTATTTTATCCATTTTAATTTTATTTTTATTTTTTAAAATAAGAAAAAAATTATTTTAGTATGTTTCTTTTCATATGTTATGTATTTACAAAAAAAAGTACCAAAAATAAACTTAAAATATTATAAAGAAGAACTTTCGCATATAGTCACTCAAAATAGCCTAATTACGCTCCATAGCTATAGTTTGATAATTACAATTCGTAGCTACATGTTATAGGGAGAAGAGAGGAGAGCGAGACTAAGACAGAGAAGAGAGGTGAGCGAGAGAGGGCAGAGAGTGGGAGAGAGGTGAATTGTATATGTATACCGGTTGGATAATTGTATATTATACATATGTATTTGTATATATGGAAAGCGAAATTGGGAGAGGGAGGAGAGAGGCGAGCGAGAGAGGGCAAAGAGTGGGAGAGAGGTGAATTATATATGTATATCGGTTAGATAATTATATATTATACATATGCATTATGGCAAGCGAGATTGGGAGAGGGAATATGAGAGAGGCAGCGAGATTGGGAGAGGGAGCAGAGAGGCGAGTGAGATTGAGAGAGGCGAGCGAGAGAGGGCAATAATTTATATAATTGCAATAATTTGTATAATTCACGGCTACATTTGTATAATTCGCGGCTACGTTTGTATAATTCGCGTGTTTTTTTTATAATTGTGTAATATAAAGTCTGGAATTATACAAATATGATAAAACTTGTAATAACGAATTGATACAAACATAAACATATGAACTTTAAACAGTTATATAAAATATATTATACAAATTACATTATAAAAATTATATTATACAAAATACGAAAATTACACATTTATCGTCACGACCCAACCCACCGGGCCGTGCGGTCACCCACTCTAACACCTAAGTAGGAGGACCCTCATATTCCAATAGTGAAAATGTATGAAAATTAAATAAAACGGAAATAAAATGTACTAACGGAATTTTATAAATAAGAACCTTTAATACAATTTTGGTTAAGACTTGTAAGTAATTAACACCACTAAGGACCTAGTCTAAACAGGTACAAGAGCTACTAAGAGTAAAAACATGACATAGTAAATAAAAGACACAACTCCCACCATGCGGAAGGAAAAATAGAAGCTGCTAGAGGATTTCTTCTTCTTCACCTAATGAAACATCACCAATATGCATCCAGACTATGCCAAAAAGGCATAGCAAGAGTAGTATCAGTACAAAACCACACCTATTGGTAGGCATCATCGATCAACCTGACGCCCATCGCATAACATAAAGAAACAACTAGTACGAATATGTAATAAGCCCCTCACTTCTCCACATTTACATTCTCTCGAATACCTCCAAATTACACTAACACCCTTACTACTAACCACCTTCCTAGTCAATCTACTTAATAGGTTCGTGATCTTAGCCCAAAAGCATCCTAACGCATAGAAGAGTCCACGAATCCAACTACCAGGAATCCGACTAGACACTCACGACGTACCCTTTCTTTCTCTTCCTATCACCCAGCCCTTACCTCATAGTACATTAGATCAAGCTTCCCAACTACCGACCACGAATCTCCTTGTAACCTACGGACATCCCTTGCTCTCCATTATTATGACCCCTGAACCCTTGGCCTCCCCGATTCATTCTAACAACAATATACATAGCGGGTGACGTCAACATAGTAGAACAAACATAACAGGTCATCATATCATATACAATTTCGGGGAAACAACATCAAATATTATCTACGAACAAAATACAGTTTCACATTTCGCAAGATACACAATCATATCACATCATTGGTCCTCTCATGGAACCCTAACCCAAACTGTTAGCATACGGGAACGTGGTACCCGATCTAAAGATTATGCCAGAACGTGGTAACCGATCCCATAATTATGCCAAAACATGGCAACCGATCCAAGTTAGTGTGTCGGAACGCAACACCCGATCCAGAATCACAATCACAATGTATATCAACACAATCATACAACAAGAGTGATTCACAACAGATAGTTTTTCGTTCATACATATACACGTTAGGTGTGATTAAAAAGCTTCGTTCACATACATGCACGTATTACAATGAATCAAGAACAATCTACCACACCCAATCATAGAATCACAACCATCCCAATGAACTACTCATCAACGTATATCATGTAAGCATTAATTCAACCATACCTAGCCCTAGTTCATCATCTAAGGCTTCATCCTAGAATTTTACCATATTTCGTTTGGTGAACGAAGGCCTACGCATAAATTGTAACACCTCATAACTAGAAAGAGCAAGAATTAGAAAGACTAAAATTTTGGAAAGAATAAAAATCTGGAAAATTTTGTTCAGTTAGGATAGGTTGAGTTTTTGGTCAACTTCAAACGATTATAACTTCTATCAAAAAATGAGTTAGGTGTCTTTCCAGATATGGTAGGAAATATCTTGCAATAATCTTTCCAATGCCGCCGAGTTTGCGTGATTCCGAGTTCGTATGAGTGAGATATGCCCATTTGAAGTTGGCTCTTCAAATAAGGAAATGTCCAATCCGGATATTAGAAGGGCATTATGGTCTTTTTCATACCCCGTGACTTAATTTCGTTTCTTCATAATTAATTGGGGTCTAAACTGATAGGATTCACTTTACACTGTTTAAAATTAGAGTTAGGGTTTTTGGAGAAAGAACGCAAGAGCAGAGAAGAGGAGAAAAGAGCCAAAGATCATTGTTCGTAAGGTTTTCTCTTGTGGATTTCGTCAAGGGGTAATCCCTATGAGGTATGTGAGATCACATAGCATTGGGTCCATTCACCCACGCTCCACACATGTTTAATTCAGCGATTTTCTTCCTAAAAGAGTTAGAATTTGATGTTCTTGAGTTGTATTCTTGAATAAGTTTTGTTCTTGAATTTGGGATTAGATTGAGGAGTTCTTGAGAGTCTAATGTTGATTATTAGAGTTGCTTTGAGTTATATTATTGTGTATAGGTTTTGGGTACCTGAATCTAAAGAGAATTTGAGAAAAAGAATTTGATTAAATCGATTTAAGGTCAAAAAATGAGAAGAAAATTCGTCAGGAAATCACGGGGGGAAGTTGGCGTGATGCGCCCCCGTAACGCGAGAGGGGCTGGCGTGACGCGCCTGCAGTATGCCCGAAATGAGCCCCAGTCACTTGGGGCTGGTGCGGCGCATCATGGACACGCTCAGATCGTCGTTTTCCACCTATTTTTCGTCGTTTAGCCCATTTAAGTCCTCTTAAAGTGTACTAACACTTTCCATTGATTCTAACTACTATAAATAACTTCTAAACATCTAGAAATCATCCAGAAACATGAATCATAACCTTTAATTCCATAAATTCAAATTCAAGGAAAGTTAGGAGCCAAGTTCAGAAAGTTGTTAGAGTCTTTTCAAGAAGTCTTTTGCAAATACTTTAAACTTTGTTTTAAGACTTAAATTTCAAGTTGAGTAAAGAGTAAAGAGTAAAGATTGAAGTTCATTTATTCAAAAGTATATGGGTACTATGAATTCCCAAAGGGTTTAAAATGTTTTCACATTTAAACAAGAATGGAAACCTTGATTTCCAAAGAGACTTTGAGCTAGTTTTCACAAAAGAGTAATTGCTTTCTAAATGAAGCAAGAGAGGAAACTTTGATTTCCAAGATA
>NW_006238945.1:973052-994712 GCF_000226075.1 Solanum tuberosum
GCATAGACTAGTGGATCCACTTAGTAGTTCAGGTTCTATACCCTCGGCAAGGTATAGGACGTCCCTAGCAGCGTGAGGAAAATGTTTTATCATACAATAGCTCTTACGTAATGGTTGTCGGTTAGAAAAATTCCCACTGAAGTAATTGTATTCTTATATACACAGTTTATTGTGTTTTTATATACATTTCAGAGTTATATGTATCTTTGCATACATACAGAGTTGACATCAAGTTTTAAACAACTTTTCTTTATATTGCACTTGCTTTAAAACTGATTTCTATTGTAAAGAGTTCAGTTATATTGAGTTGAGTTGAGCTAAGTTAGTTCTCCAGTTCCTTTCAAGCTTATGTCTTGTTTTAGAATTCCCCTCGCATATTCGTACATTCAATATACTGATGCCATTTGGCCTACATCTTATTATGATGCAGACACATCTACCTAGCATTAGCATCCAGTGCATCGTTGATCTAGTTGAGCATTCAGAGTGTAGTGGTGAGCCTCCTTGCTTTCCGGAGGATCCCTTTTATTGCTTTCAATTTTATTATTAGTTCATTAGGATGTCATGGGACTTGTCCCGACATCTATCTCAGTTGTTTTAGAGGCTTCATAGATAGACAGTTAGATGTTAGTTCATTCGTCATTATCTTGTTATTGGCTTATGTTCAGAGTTGAGTTGCCATTTTGGCTAAGTTAAATGTTTATTTCTAAAACATTATGAGTTAAGTTTGAGACAGTTGAGTTATTTAGCATTTGAATCCTTTTTCTTATGTTTAAGTCTTCCACTGAGTAAGTAAGCCAGGCCAAGGGTTCGCTTGGGGCAAGCAATGGTTCTCGAGTGCCAGTCCCGCCCAGGGTGTAGGCTCGGGGAGTGACAAACTTGGTACTAGAGCACAGAATTCAAGAGTCCTAGGGAGTCTATGAAGCCGTTTCTGTAGAGTCCTAATTATCGGTGTGAAGCATGCCACATTTATAATTAGGAGGCAACAACACTTAGGAAAATTTCTCACTTCCTTCACACTCATTTCGTGCGTTAGAGTTTGATCTCTAAAAAGTTTCTTTCTAATTCTTGCTTGCGCGTGTTTTTCAGTTAATCATGCCTCCACGATGAGCTGTCAAAGGTTGTCCTGCTAGGCGTAATGTTGAGGAGCAAGGGGTACCCAATGCACCTGAAGTGCAACCCCAAGGAAAAGTTACTAATGTTGAGTTCAGGGAAGCGATAAGGATGCTAAGGCAAGTTGTGACTAACCAGGTTGGGCAACAAAGAGGTGCTTGACAAGAAGAGGATAGTACTTCGAGGATTCCTGAGTTCTTTAGGATGAACCCTCCAAGTTTCACTGGTTCAAGCACTACTGAGGATCCAGAGAACTTTATTGAGGAACTACAAAAGGTATTTGATGTCATGCACATTGCTGATACGGAGAGGGTAGAACTAGCTACATACCAAATGAAGGGTGTCGCAAAAATTTGGTTCGATCAATGGAAGAAGAACCGAGCTGAGGACGCACCACCTGCGAGTTGGGCTTATTTTAAGGAGGCCTTCTTGGGGCGTTTATTTCCCCGAGAACTGAAAGAGGCTAAGGTACGAGAGTTCCTTACACTTAAGCAAGATTCTTTAAGCGTTCATGAGTATGGGTTGAAGTTTACCCAACTATCCTATTATGCTACAAAGATGGTTGCGGATATGAGGAGTAGAATGAGTCTATTTGTTGTTGGGTTGTCCTGTCTGTCAAGCAAAGAAGGCAAGGAAGAAATGCTAATCGGTGACATGGGCATAGCAAGGCTAATGATCCATGTGCAAGAAGTTGATGAGGACAAGCTAAGGGATAGAGAAAAGTTTAAGAATAAGAGGGATAAGACATCAAAGAATGAATCTGGGTAGTAAAAGAGGAATGCAAACCGGTCTTCTTTCCAATATAAGCAGAAAGGACCTGCTCCATCATCTGCTAGTGCACCTGCACCTAAGAACAAAAGTGAGTACAATAGTTAGAATTTCAGAGTTAAACCTGCCTATTCTCAGGGTAGTATGGCACAAGGGGGTAGTAAGCCTCTTGCATTTGCTAACTGTGGAAGGAACCACTCAGGTACATGTCGTGAAGGCTACACTGGTTGCTTCAAGTGTGGCCAGAATGGTCACTTCATGCGCGAGTGTCCAAAGAATAAGCAAGCAAGGGGTAATGGGGGCAATGGAGCCCAATCTTCTTCAGTTGCTCCACCAGACAGAGCTGCACCTAGAGGGGCTACTTCTGGTACTGGAGGAGGAACAAACCGCTTATATGCTATCAATAGTCGCCAAGAGCAAGATGATTCGCCAGATGTTGTCACTGGTATGATCCAAGACTTTAACTTTACTGTTTATGCTTTGCTAGATCCACGAGCGAGTTTATTCTTTGTAACTCCATATGTTGCTATGAATTTTGATGTTATTCCTGAGCAGCTTAGTGAACCCCTTCAGTGTTTCCACACATGTTGGTGAGTCTATTCTAGCAGAGAGAGTCTATCGTGATTGTCCTATTTTGTCAATCACAGGAGTACCATGGCTGATTTAGTTGAGTTAGGCATGGTAGATTTTTATGTCATTCTTGGTATGGATTGGCTTCATGCTTGTTAGGACTCAGTTGATTGTAGAACTCGAGTTGTAAAGTTCCAGTTTCCAAATGATCTAGTCTTAGAGTGGAAAACTAGTTCAGCAGTGCCTAACATCGATAGATTGTAGAACTAGAGTGGTCAAGTTTCAGTTTCCGAATGAGCCAGTCTTAGAGTGGAGTAGTAGTTCAGCAGTGCCTAAGGGTCATTTTATTCCTCACCTTAAGGCAAGGAAGTTAGTTTCCAAGGGTTGTGTCTATCACTTAGTCCGAGTTAATGGCTCTAGTGTTGAGATACCTCTTATTCAGCCAGTTTCAATAGTAAAAAAGTTTCCAGAAGTCTTTCCAGATGATCTTCTAGGAGTCCCTCCTGAGAGAGAGATAGACTTCAGTATAGATATTCTTCCAAATACTCGTCCTATATCTATTCTTCCATATAGGATGGCACCAGCAGAGTTAAAGAGCTTAAAGAACAATTGAAAGACCTCCTAGAAAAAGGTTTTATTCGACCAAGTGTCTCACCTTGGGGCGCTCCGGTCTTATTTGTGAGAAATAAAGATGGTTCCCTTAGGATGTGTATAGATTACCGCCAATTGAACAAGGTTACCATCAAGAACAAGTATCCTCTCTGAAGGATTGATGATCTTTTCGATCAACTTCAGGGTGCCACCTGTTTCTCTAAGATAGACCTTAGATCTATCTACCATCAGTTAAGAGTAAGAGAATGTGATATTCCAAAAACAGCTTTCAAAACCCGTTATGGTCATTTTGAGTTTTTGGTCATGGCCTTTAGTTTGACCAATGCGCCTGCAGCATTCATGGACCTTATGAATAGAGTATTCAAAGCTTATTTAGATATGTTTGTTATCTTCATTGATGACATACTAATCTATTCAAAGAATGAAGAAGATCATGTCAGTCATCTCAGAATAGTTCTCCAGACTCTAAAAGATAGCGAGTTGTATGCTAAGTTCTCTAAGTGTGAGTTTTGTCTTGAGTCTGTGGCATTCTTAGGCCACATTGTGTCTGGAGAGGGAATTAAAGTTGATACTCAGAAAATTAAGGCAGTGCAGAATTGGCCTAGACCCACATCTCTAACTGATATTAGGAGTTTCTTGGGTTTGGCTGGCTATTATAGAAGGTTCGTAGAAGGGTTCTCATCCATTTCGTCTCCTTTGACCAAGTTGACTCAGAAAACAGTGAAGTTATAATGGTATGAAGCTTGTGAGAAAAACTTTCAGGAATTGAAAAAGAGGTTGACTACTGCCCCAGTATTAACCTTACTAGAAGGTACGCAAGGCTTTGTTGTCTATTGTGATGTATCTAAAGTTTGTTTGGTTGTGTATTAATGCAGATGGAAAAGTTATAGCTTATGCCTCCAGACAGTTGAAAGTTCATGAGAAGAATTACCCAACCCATGACTTAGAGTTGGCTGCTGTAGTATTTGCTTTAAAGATATGGCGTCATTATTTGTATGGTGTTCATGTAGATGTATTCACTTATCACAAGAGTCTTCAATATGTGTTTACTTAGAAAGAGCTTAATCTCAGACAAAGGAGGTGGTTAGAATTACTCAAGTATTATGACATGAGTATTCTTTATCACCCAGGTAAGGCTAATATTGTTACTGATGCCTTGAGCAGATTGTCTATGGGTAATACTGCCCATTTTGAGGAAGATAAGAAAGAGCTAGCCAAAGATGTGCATAGACTTTCACGCTTAGGAGTACCACTAATGGATTCCACAAAAGGAGGAGTTGTGGTGATGAATGGGGCTGAATCATCTTTAGTGTCTGAAGTTACGGAGAAACAAGTCCAAGACCCAATTTTTCTTGAATTGAAGGAAAATGTTCATAAGCAGAAAGTTATGGCTTTTGAACAAGGGGGAGATGGTGATTGAGGTATCAAGGTAGATTGTGTGTACCAAGGGTGGATGAACTCCAAGAGAGAATCATGGAGAAAGCTCATAGCTCCAGATATTCCATTCATCCGGGTTCCACAAAGATGTATCGTGACTTGAGAGAAGTGTATTGATGGAATAGTATGAAGAAGGGCATTGCAGAGTTTGTTGCTAAGTGTCTGAATTGCCAACAAGTTAAAGTAGAGCACCAAAGGTCCGGTGGTATGGCTCAGAATATAGAACTTCCGGAATGGAAGTGTGAGATGATTAATATGGACTTCATCACAGGTTTACCAAGGTCACGCAGGCAACATGATTTTATTTGGGTGATTGTCGATAGAATGACGAAATCAGCCCAATTTTTGCCAGTAAAGTCTACCAATTCGGTAGAAGATTATGCTAAGTTGTATCTTCAAAAAGTAGTTACACTTCATGGAGTTCCGGTCTCCATTATTTCAGACAAAGGTGAGCAATTTACTACACAGTTTTGGAAGTCATTCCAAAAAGGTTTGGGTTCAAAGGTGAACTTATGTACTTCCTTTCATCCTCAGACAGATAGGCAAGCAGAGCGCACTATTCAAACCTTAGAGGATATGTTGAGGGCTTGTGTGATTGATTTCAAGGGTAATTGGGATGATCACCTACCACTTATTGAATTTGCTTACAATAATAGTTACCACTCTAGCATCCAAATGGCTCCTTATGAAACTCTTTATGGGAGAAGATGCAGATCTCTTATTGGATGGTTTGAAGTTGGTGAAATTGGGTTGATAGGACTAGATTTAGTTCATCAAGTTATGGGGAAGGTGAAAGTGATTCAAGAGAGGTTGAAAATGGTGCAGAGTCGTCAGAAATCCTACACTGATGTTAGGAGAAGGGAGTTAGAGTTTGAAGTAGATGATTGGGTATACTTGAAAGTTTCACCCATGAGAAGGGGAAGCTTAGTCCCTGGCATATTGGCCCTTACAGAATATCAAAAAGGGTAGGTAATGTAGCTTATGAGTTGGAGCTACCACAAGATTTAGCCGTGATTCATCCGGTGTTTCACATCTCTATGTTGAAGAAGTGCATGGGCAATCCTTCATTGATCATACCAACTGAAGATATTGGGATCAATGATAGCTTATCTTATGAGGAGATTCCTGTTCATATTCTAGATCACCAAGTTCGCAAGTTGAGAACGAAGGAAGTAGCATCAGTCAAAGTCTTTGCGAGGAACCAATTTGTTGAGGAAGCTACTTGGGAAGCTGAGGAGGATATGAAGAAGATATATCCACATCTCTTCAAATCCGGAGAAGTTCCAAATTAAAGTACTAATCCTTTTCTTGGCATTTTATTTATAAGTTGGCATGTTGTGTTTGCTTTGCTTATTGGGTGTTTAAACTACATGTTTGATGATACGTCATTAGCCTACTAAGAGTAATCTCATTCTAGGATGAATGTTCCCAAGGGGGAGATATTGTAACACCCTGACACTAGAAAGAGCTAGAATTAGAAAGAGTAAAATTTTGGAAAGAATAAATATCTGGAAAATTTTGTTAAGTTAGGATAAGTTGAGTTTTTGCTCAACTTCAAACGACCATAACTTCTAGCTCAAGATGAGTTAGGTGTGTTTATAGATATGGTAGGAAAGATCTTGGAATAGTCTTTCCAACGCCGCCAAGTTTGCGCTATTCCAAGATCGTATGAGTGAGATATGCCCATTTGAAATTGGATTGTTCAAATAAGGAAATGTTCAATCCGGATTTTAGAAGGGCATTATGGTCTTTTCCATACCCCATGACTTAATTTCATTTTTTGGTAATTAATTGGGGTCTAAACTGATAGGATTCATTTTACACTTTTGAAAATTAGAGTTACGGATTTTGAGAAAGAACGCAAGAGGAGAGAAGAGGAGAAAAGAGCCAAAGATCATCGTTCGTAAGGTTTTCTCTTGTGGATTTTATTAAGGGGTGATCCCTACGAGTTATGTTAGATCACATAGCATTAGGTCCAATCACCCATATGCCAAACATGTTTAATTCAGTGATTTTCGTCCTAAAAGAGTTAGAATTTGATGTTCTTGAATTGTATTCCTGAATAAGTTTTGTTCTTGAATTTGGGATGAGATTGAGGAGTTCTTGAGAGTCTAATGTTAATTATTTGAGTTGCTTTGAGTTAGATTCCTGTGTATATGTTTTGGGTACCTGAATCTAAAGAAAATTTGAGAAAAAGAATCGGATTAAATCGATTTAAGGTCAGAATACGAGAAGAAAATTCGTCGGGAATTCACCTGGGGGAAAGCTGGCGCAACGCGCCCCCGTAGCGCCAGAGGGTCTGGCGCAACGAGCCTGTAGTACGCCTGAAATGAGCCCCAGTCACTTGGGGCTGGCGCGGCGCACCAGGGACGCGCCCAGATCGTCGTTTTCCACTCGTTTTTCGTCGGTTAGCCCATTTAAGTCCTCTTAAAGTGTACTAACACTTTCCATTGATTCTAACTACTCTAGATGACTTCTAAACATCTAAAAATCATCCAGAAACATGAATCATAACCTTGAATTCCATAAATTCAAATTCAAGGAAAGTTAAGAGCCAAGTTTAGAAAGTTCTTAGAGTCTTTTCAAGAAGTCTTTTGCAAATACTTTTAACTTTGTTTTAAGACTAAAACTTCAAGTTGAGTAAAGAGTAAAGAGTAAAGAGTAAAGATTGAAGTTCATTTCTTCAAAAGTATATGGGGACTATGTATTCCTAAAGGGTTTAAAATGTTTTCACATTTAAACAAGAAAGGAAACCTTGATTTCCAAAGTGCCTTTGAGCTAGTTTTTAGAAAAGAATAATCACTTTCTAAATGAAGCAAGAGAGGAAACTTTGATTTTTCAAGATAGACTTTGAGCTATGTTTTTGAGCAATTATCTCAAATTATAGAAAGAAATATGTTTTTAAACATAAGATCTAGTATCATATTTTGGGAGTAGTATTGAGCACCGATATGGGGGAGAGTTTAGACAACTCACAACCCCCATAAACCATGTAGCCCCATGGGTATAAAAGGGTCATATTTTTAAGATGATTCCTTTAGTGCTTTTTAGCATAGACTAGTTGATCCACTTAGTAGTTTCAGTTCTATACCCTTGGCAAGGTATAGGACGTCCCTGGCAGCGTGAGGCAAAACATTGTATCATCACAATAGCTCTTACGTGATGGTTGTCGGTTAGAGAAACTTCCACAGAAGTAATTATATTCTCATATACACAGTTTATTGTATTTTTATATGCATTTCAGAGTTATATGTATCTTTGCATACATACAGAGTTGACATCATGTTTTAACAGCTTTTCTTTATATTGCACTTGCTTTAAAACTGCTTTATATTGAAATGAGTTCAGTTATGTTGAGTTGAGTTGAGCCAGGTAAGTTCTTCAGTTCCTTTCAAGCTTATGTCTTGTTTTAGAATTCCCCTCGCATAGTCGTACATTCAATGTATTGATGTCATTTGGCCTACATCTTATTATGATACAGACACACGTAACTAGGATTGGCATCCAGCGCATCGTTGATTTAGTTGAGCATTCAGAGTCTTGTGGTGAGCCTTCTTGCTTTCGGGAGGATCCCTTTTATTGCTTTCAGTTTTATTATTAGTTCATTAGGATGTCGTGGGGCTTGTCCCGACATCCATCTCAGTTGTTTTAGAGGCTTCATTGATGGACAGTCAGATGTTAGTTCATTCGTCATTATCTTGTTATTGGCTTATGTTCAGAGTTAAGTTGCCATTTTGGCTAAGTTAAATGTTTATTTCTAAAACATTATGAGTTCAGTTTGAGACAGATGAGTTATTTAGTCATTTGAATCCTTTTTCTTATGTTTAAGTCTTCCACTGAGTAAGTAAGCCAGGCCAAGGGTTTGCTTAGGGCCAGCAATGGTTCTCGAGTGCCAGTCCCGCCCAGGGTGTAGGCTCGGGGCCTGACATAAATCCTACCATTGATTTACATATATTATGCAGTGAACACAGATTTATAACTACTCATTCGTAAAACCTAGCCTACCTGGGCGCCAAGCTTTCGTAGAGACTTTGCAAATTATTTCTGGTTTCCGAACAACGGGACGATGGATTTGACAGGAAATTCGGAAGCTATCACCATCCCCACGCTAGAATTCTCTTTCTCCCTTCTTCCCAAGTTCAGAGCAGTTCTTGGAGGGTTTCTAGGGTGTTTTACGACTAATTAAGGTATTTTAGGGAGACAGAGGAAATAATAATTCGCGTTATTTACATTCTGCCTCACCTATCCCGCCCTGGCGACTATTTGCCCTGCTATGGTGCTGCAGCCCTAGCGGCATCTACCCGCCCTGGCTGAATGGTGGCCTAGAATTCCCCGAATTTTGCATTTTCCAATTAATGACGGTTTGGGTCGTTACATTTATATAAACTTTAAAAAGTTATACACAAAAAGATTGAATGTATATGATGACAAATCTGAAAAAATAAAAGAAATTATCGTCATATACAAATATAAACAATCGTATACAAATACAAATCAAACGGAGAATTGCTTGTTTCGAATTATACAAATCTGGCGAATTATACAAACGTGGCTAATTATACAAACTTGAGGCCAGCCCACGTAGGTAATGTATAATGTTAGTCGCAAGTGGTAATTATAGCAAACTATAGCTATGATGAGTAATTAAGTAGTACAAATTTGCTTAATCGCGTAATTTTCCCTATTATAAATTTGGTTAGCTCTTAAAATTTCATCTGTACTGCATAATTGAAACTGAGGGCGTAACATATATTATTTGAAAATTACATTAAGAGTATCATAGATCACAATAATTAACAGCTTAAAATATTTGAAGAACATATTAAAATGTGATTAGCTCTCAAAATTTCACATATGCCACATAAATTGGGACAAATTAAGGAAGTAACATATATATATATATATATATATATTACATTAAGAGTACTATTAATCACAACTTAAAGTATTTAAAAACATATTAAAAATTTGATTAACTCTCAAAATTTAACATGTGCCACATAAAATGGGACAAGGGAAATAACGTATATTATTTAAAAATTACGTACTTAATTTTTTTTTAAATATATTAAAATTTTGATTAACTATCACATAAATCACAATAATTTAACAACTTAAAATATTTTTAAAAAAATATATTAAAAATTAATTACTCTCAAAATATCGCATGTGCCACAAATATAATTTGAAAAGTACGTTAAAAATATAATAAAAATATTTAAATATTTGATTAACTCTTCTAGTTTTATCTGTATCACATAAATTAAAAGAAGTAAACTAATATATATTGGGCCCGGGCTCGCCCGGGGTTTTGTATCTAGTATATATAGTACTCATTATGTATATTATTGTCAGAAGATTTTTTTATATATATGTAATGAGTGATGACAATAAATATACGACAAAGCAAAAAAACCCATAAAATAATATTTCATATTAATAAGTCATGATAAAAATGATCATAATTTTAAAATATTCAATCATGCTAAAATAAATCTAATAAGGATTAATTACTTCACTAAATATTAACAAAATAAAAAATCTCATTAAAAAAATATTTCATATTAATAGTCATGATAAAAATAATCATAATTTAAAAGTATTAAGTCATGTTAAAATAAGTTTAATCATCATCATCATATCTTATTAAAAGTGGGAAGCACCAAAGTGAAAAGTTGAATTACCATTTTGTCTCTACACTAAATTAATTTATTATACAATATAATTAATTAAATGTTCTATCATTAATTAAGAAAATCATGTTCAATACTACTTCAGAATGACTTATTCATATTTTATTTAGATTCTCATATGTGAGTTGTATGAGTTAATATGTATGAGTTAAAGTTCGAACATTGTGGACTACATAGTTTCTTATTTAACCATTTTTCATATTTTATAACTTAACTTTTAAACAATATAAAAAAAATTACAATAATGATAAAGGACAAACGTGCAAAGCACGTTCCTAGAAACTAGTATACTATTACATGAGAGATTAATCTTAGTAGCATTGACTACTAAATTTTCATTTTATTGGTGAGAGTTCGATTCCCTCATCTTAATTGTAATCTCCTCTTTCATTTTCCCTTTCCCGATGCCTATTTTTCTTTAAGAAAATATATATTAAAAAATATCATATATATAACATTAAAAAACAGTGTCATGTGATATTGGGATATAATTAACTTTGATAGTTGGACATTAAAGAAAGAATTTAAAAAAAAAAAAAAAACAGAAATTGTCTATAGAAATTCTAATTACAAGTAAACTTATTCTCAGTACTGATGTATGATAATAATTTCCCCCCTTCTTAGCCCTGTGTTGTTTCTCAACAAAGGAAAAGTAGCATGCCAACCATGAGCTGTTGGATTTTAAAATGTGTGAATGGAAACCGATTGAAGAGTTATAACTTTTATGAAGATTTGTGAGTTTTCTAAAATGTAGTGATTTTTCTGAAGAGTTGCGATTTTTCTAATAAAAGATAGTGACTATTCCGAATGATTGTGACTATTCCAAAGGATTGTGACTTTTCCAAGGGGTTGTGACCTTTCCGATAAGACACAATAAGCACATGTTTACACTATCTGTTGTTGTCTATAAATAGAGCGGTTTCCTCTCATTTTTTCAACAACAAAAATTGTTGTAATTCTTTTTATTCTGCACATACAAATTCTAGTGTACTTTAGTGTCGTTGAATGGTTTGTTGACACCATAGTTTTAGGCACAGGGGTGAACCCACATAGAAACTACTGAAAAATAGATATAATCAATTCGTGAGCACCCACTAAACAAAAAGGCTGATGGGTGCTTCGGTTCACAGAGCAAAGTTAAAGCTTATGTTGATACCCTCAACTTTGAGGGTTCAAATCCTGGTGAACTGAATTTCTTTTTTTATTTTTACTCTTCTTTTTATACCTATTCATTGTTATTTGCTTGTTTCTTTTTTCCTTTTCGATTTATTATTTTTTTCAATTTTCTATTTTTAATATTTCATTTACTAACTAAACTATAAAAATATAAAAATATAAGTTTTTAGAATGAAACCCTTCTTGGAAAACAACTTTACGTTAAAGGAAGTGAGCACCATAGCCTTCAAATCCTGGATCTGCTACTGTTTAGGCAGAAATAGTAATACAGTTTGAACAACATGAGCAACCAAGACCAATTCTCTAGCAATTCTGAAAGTCTGCTTATTGAAAAATCACGTCAGAAAAAAGTGAAGATTGAGACAAAACGTGAAGAAATTGATAGGATTAGTAAGCTACCTTATACTCTTATTATCCAAATTCTTTCTTTGTTGTCCAAATGTGTTCAGAACAACTATTCTCTCTAAAGATTGACAATACTTCTGGACTTCTATCAACAACATAATTTATGACAACGAGGAGTATGATCGTTCAAATAGCTCGACAGTGCACATATTCATTTCCTTAACGGATAATGTACTACCTCTCCTTATTAGCTGCTTTACCATTAAAAAGTTGAGTCTAAACTTTGTGTTTAGATATGATGATGGTCTGTCTTATTTTCCCATAAGTGACAACTAGATTGAACATGCTGTGAACAAGAAACTAGAGGATTTATGCCTGAATATATGTTATATTGTTGATCCAAGTGTTCATGACCAACCCTATAGCTTGCCAAAATTTCTTTGTAGTAGTTCATCGATTATAAACCTCAACTACAAGAATTGCAGAATATTAGAAGATTGTGTACTAAATTGGACATCTCTGAAGAATTTAATGATGGAAAATTTGCTTCTCTGGGATGAACACATTAAACAAATAATGTCAAATTGTCCTCAATTGGAATCTTTGAAGCTACGTAAATTTTGTTGTTTGAATTGTTTGCACATAACTTCTTCAAAATGTAGGCGACTGGAATTGATCCATAACGGTCATCCTCGTGGGTATTGGTATCCATTTGAAGGTGATACATGTTGCCTTGAAATAGTTGCTCCATATGTTAACATTTAACAATTTTTGGGGTTTTTAATTATACGAATTTAAGATAGGGGACTTGTCATCTTTGAACCATGCCAATCTTAATCTCTACTGTGATGAATTTGTTGAAAGGGATGAAAGCATAGTGAAAGATTTTTGGTAAGCGTATGTTGTGCTAATGAGCTAATATTGTCATCCTGGTTGATCAAGGTCAGTTATTAGTCCCAAATGTGTCCAGTGTTTTTATGTTGATTGTGAATAAAGCTCCTATTTTATCTTCTGCCTCATTCTTCTATTTAGGAAATTTCCATTTGATGTTGGAAAAGGAAGACATCTCCTTACCGTTTCTAGAATGCAGATGGTTGACAATAAGTTCTTGTATTTCAAAACTTTCATTCCCCTTCTAGACAGCCTTTTAAGGTCGACTCCTAAGATGCAAAATTTGATGAAATTTCTTGATACGAAAGTATATTTTCTATTCATTTCTTACTTCACGATATATTTATGTCAAATGTATATTGATCTCGTACAGGCTCAATGACTAATCTGATTTGTCCTTCTTTGGTATCTATAGTATGAAGACAAAGACATTGATTTGTTGAAAGACAGGAAATACCTCTCCTTTGAAGAAAACATATTCAAAGTTTCCTTATAGAGTTTGAAGAATATCAAGGTTATGCCATTATGTAGTCATACGGATACATCTTATGCAACAGAGCTCGATCAATTCTTGAAGTTCTTACTTGAGCATGCAATAAATCGGGAGAAACTGGTGATAGTGCCAAAGCATAAGGAATGCAACAGTTGTTCTACTAATACCTCAAATCTGAAGAAGAATTCGTTAGCTTTTCCAACATTATAACTTAATTTTTTGAATCCAGCCATTAATTAGCACAAAAAAAATTGCTCATCCATTAACCTGAGGTTTGTGTCCATAAACAGGGGAGTTGGTTGGCATCTCCCCCTATAGTGATGGGGAAACAACTTTAAGAATGGAGTGTCGTAGATGTTATTGTTTCTCCCTTAGCAAGAAGTCCTAGTTTTTAGCCTTGGTGGTATAGAAAAATCTTTTGTTGGAGAGTTACCCCCCAAATGGGCCCTACTTGAGGGTCTTACTTACTTAAAAGTAAAAAAAAAGGGGAGTTTCCTGTCTTAGTTTCACTTCCTTGAACTGGCTTCGGCAGATCGCTTAGCCGGCAAATAACTAATTAGGCTCCAATGTGGATACCAAAAAACTTTTAAAAAAAAAAAAGTGGTTTTACGTAGCATGCATTCTTGCATAACTTGTTCCATAATCCGCCATGGAGGTGGGACACCTTCTCCCGTAGGGAAGAGTTACGCGCCTTCCATATCTGGTAGACCACTACTGCTAATGCTGCCAGTACCAGGTCTCTGCAACCTTTTTCTCTTGTGGATCTATCCATCCTTGTTCATATTCCTCTGTAATCCACTTGTTTCATCCTTTTTCCAAGCCACTGAAGTATTGCGGGTATGCATCTTTCTGAGAATGGACACTCAAAATAAATATGCTTCATTGTTTCTGGTGCATCGATCCCCACATAGTTGGTATTTATCATCGTGGTAGGGTTGTTATAACTTGTATCGATCTATCCGTCGTTAAATAATTTCACTTAATAGAGTCTTAAGGAATCTTTGAGAAGGGGTCGTATTAGTTTTATTAGTTGTCCCTTGATAAAGAGTTAGTATTAATCATAGCTTGTAAGCATGCCGGAGGTAAGATTGATTGATGGGGTAAGGGGAATTTTGTTGATTTATATTGAATTTTATCATCTTAAGAGTGTTGTAACGTTTACACGTTCTATATTTTTATTCTTGACTTTACCACATTTTTATAATACCTACCTACTCTTCACCCTTTATTCATCTATTCAGCTTATTTCTTGCTCTCGCCGCTTGGTTTATGTTCTGTAATGAGGTTAGTTCTACTCTTCCTATTTTTCTCTTTGTTTATCCAATGTGGGTATTATTATTCTCCATTTGTTGAATTTTATTAGATCTAGAAATGATACATTGAATAAGGTCATCCAATATCAATCGGTTGATTGTTTCACTCTAGTATCTTCTCAAAAGAAAAGAGATCGCAGGAAGAGTCCTAAAGTTGTATGACGTTGATTGCTTTCCTTGTTCTATTGTATGTGCGAATTATCTTAACGAAAGCCTTATTTTTCCTCGTGTGAGGGTTGTCATAACTTGTAGAGATTTATCCTTGTTAAATAATTTCACTTAATAAAGTCTTAAGGGTTCTTTGAGAAGGGGTCGTAGTTTTATTAGTTGTCCCTGGATAAAGAGTTAGTATTGGCCCGTAACCCGTAGGCATGCCCTGAGCTAAGATTGATTGATGGGGTAAGGGGTATTTTGATGATTTCTATTGAATTTTACTAACTTAAAAGTGTTGTACCGTTTACACGTGCTATCATTTTATTCTTGACTTCACCACATTTTTATAAAACCTACCTACTCTTCTCACTTTATTCATCCTTCGGCTTCTTTCTCGCTCTCGCCGCTTAGTTTATGTTCAGTAATAAGGTTAGTTCTATTTTTCCTGTGTTTCTCTTTGTTTATTCAATGTGGTTATTATTCTTCTCCATTTGTTAGAATTTTTATGGATCTATAAATCAATTTTTTTTTTTTGTGGGCTTATCCTTTGGATATTCCTGGTAACTGATTGTGTTAAGCTTTTGACTATGTTATCCACTTTATTATAATATGAATATATCTAAGAAAATTAACAAAAGAAAAAAAACCTTTGAAGGTTAGCCATTAATTCATGTCTATATGTTAAAAAAATTGACTTCTTTGTCCATTAGATAAACAAAGGTTCAATTGACAGATTAATGATGGTTTGAATTATTTTTATTTCATTCTAATTCAATCGAAATCAGTAGGACCCACTTGAACATTCAATCCTTGCCTTTGCTTAAGACGCACCCTTTCAAAAAACAAATTTCAAGACTAATTTTCGTAAAACATAAAAATAGGAGCGGACAAAACATGTTGTTTCGTTGCATCGTAACAAAAGTTTACCATAAAATACAATCATATATTATAACATTGGTGAGAGTTCTGTTCCTTACCTTGTAATCTGCTCTTTCATTTTCCCTCTCCAGACCCTATATATATATATATATATATATATATATATAAGTATCACAGACCATTAGATTAAAAAACAGTGTCATCAGATATAACTTTGTTAGTTGGAAATTAAAGAAAAACTAAACAAAATTAATTGTCTATAGCTAGTTACAAGTAAACTTATCATGAAGATGTTTTTTTGCCAAAAGATCCAGAATGTTACTTTGCTAATGTGATCAACATTATTCTTTCTATAGATGGACTAAAAATATGAAAAATTCATTTTTAGCAAAATTATTCTCAATATTAATTATGATAATTTCCCCCTTTTTCAGTTATTAGCGCTTTGTTGTTTCTCAACAAAAGAAAAAGCAGCATGCCAACCATGAGTGAGAAAGGCCAATTCCCTAGCAGTTGTGGTGATGATGGAATCCCTGAAAGTTGGCTTATTGAAAACTCATTTGAGAAAAAAGAGAAGATCGAGATAGAATGTGAAGAAACTAGCCTCATTGATAGAATAATTAGTCAGCCACCTGACGCTCTTATTGTTCAAATTCTTTCTCGATTGTTCATAACAGATGCCTTCAGAACAACTATTCTCTCTAAACATTGGCAATACTTCTGGACTTCTATTGACAACCTTGTTTATGACAACAAGAAGTATTGTCATTCAGATGGCTTGATGGTACACAAATTCATTTTCTTAACAGATAATGTACTACCTCTCCTTAGTTTCTCTAGCATTAATAAGTTCAATCTAAACTTTGTGTTCAAATCTGATGATGGTGTGTCTTATTTTACCGAAATTGAAAAGTGGCTTGAATTTGCTGTGAATACGAAGGTGGAGGATCTATGCCTGAAAATAGGTTATACTAATGATGCGATTGAGAGTGACCAACCCTATAGTCTACCAGAAGTTTTCTGTAGTAGTTCATCGATTGTAAAACTCAAATGTGAGAATTGTAGAATATTAGACGATCATGTACTAAATTGGAAATCTCTGAAGAGTTTAACACTAGGAAGTTTGTTTATCCGAGATGAACACATAAAACAAATAATGTCAAATTGTCCTCAATTGGAATCCTTGAATCTACATAGATTTTGTGGTTTTAATCATTTGCACATGACTTCTCCAAGATGTAAGAGACTGCAATTGATTGATCATTATCATCCTATCGGAGATTGGTATTCATTCGAAGGTGATTGTTACTTTGAAGTTGTTTCTCCATATGTTGAACATTTAACAATTTCTGGGAATTTTGATAATACGGAAATTGAGCTCAAGGACTTGTCATCTTTGAACCATGCCAAACTTGATCTCTCTAGTGATGAATTTGATTCAATGGATGAGAACATACTGAAAGATCTTTTTGTAAGCGTTCGTTGTGCTAATGAGCTAATACTTTCATCCTGGTTTATCAAGGTCAGGTCAGTTATCAGTCTCAAATGTCTCCTGTCTTTAATTTTTATGTTGATTGTGAATTAAGCTCCTTATTTTTGTCTCTTATATTAATACTGAATCCTCTTTTTTTGCATGAAAAGTTAGAGCTGTTAAGGGTCAGCTATAGTGCTTCTTGAAAGCAGTTAAGTAGTTAGGAGCTGAGGTTGTTACGTTAGTTACTCTTATAACAAGAAGTTAGTTCTACTCAGCCTACTATAAATACTATACTGATGTAGAACTACACTTTTAAAAATTGAATGAAGAGATCTTCTTCCTCTAAACTCTGTTTTTTCTTACAAGTTTCTGAATATTACACAGACACCTTTAGGTTGTAGGATGGGGGTAATGATTGTGAACCTGATTAATTATCTCTTGATTTACTCATATAGTTTTGATCTAGTACGCGAGGTAAAATATTGGTTCCTTTGTTGATTTAAGATGGAAGCTACAAGTTCTTACAAGAATAGAAAATCAATAGAGCTCCGAAGTTTATACTGAGTTAGAGAGTAAACGTAAAAGAGACGAACAAGAAATCAAAAAAATGGTACAACCATTGCTAATTCTTTTGATTAGCACTAACCAGTAACATTAGTAATTTTTCTAAAGCTATGAAGAATCTAAAATTATTTTGTGTCTACTTTACGAAGTATGTTTGATTTATAACATTCTTTCTTGGGATAGCTAGGGGTGGAAATTTAAGCAATAAGTTCATGATGTTAATTTCTAAGCCATGTAACTCAATGTACTTACCTTGTATTCTGCCTCATTCTTCTATTTAGGTGATTTCGTTTTTGGTGTTGGGTGAGGAAGACGTCTCCTTACCGTTGATAGAATGCAGATGGTTGACAATAAGTTCTTGTATTTCAAAACTTTCCTTCGCCATACTAGTCAACCTCTTTAGGTTGACTACTAATTTGGAAAATTTGATGATATTTCCTGATATGCTAATATGATGCTTAAAGGTTGTTGCATTTTATTTTTTATGTGTGTAATTCAACTTCATTACTATATTTGTTAAGCTTACCACCTAACATGATTTGTGCTACTTGGGTATCTATAGGAGTACCCATTTATTCATCATGAAGAAATAATTGATTTGTTGGAATATGACTACCGTTCGTTTGAAGAAAACATATTCAAAGTTTCCTTACAGAATTTGAAGAATCTCAAGGTTATGCCATTTTGTATTTGTATCTATAAACCTGAGACAACAAAGCTCGATCAATTCTTGAAGATCTTACTTGAGCACGCAATAAATCTGGAGAAAATGGTTATAGTTCCAAAGCACAACGGATGCAACAGTTGTTCTACTAATATCTCACAACTGATGAAGAGTTTGTTACATTTTCCAAGAACTTCTATTAATGCAATTATTTCCTTAGGACCAGTTACCAAAAATGTTTTTGATATATAGTTATGTTTGAAACTCTCTTGTGATTATAAAGACACAAGATTGGGATGTGACTATGATTCAGATATTGCTTGTAATTTGTTATTTAATTAAGATTGTATCCAAATCAAGTGGTTAAAAACGTAAATATGCAGTTTGCATTACTTTAAATTAAATTAAATTAAAACTTAATCTTTTGAAAGGTGATTGAATCAGAATAAGAAATGTTTTTAAAATTATGTTGTGTGCAAGCCATTAATTAGCACAAAAAAAAATAGTTGCTCCCTTGGGTGCAATCAGGTCAGCTAAGTGAATATGCAAGTTCATTCCATAATTTGGAAAAACAGGATGAAATATTTGAAGACCCTTGGGTAATGGAAGCAATTCTTTCCTAATCTAATGGACTAGAGTCCCATTTGCCTAACCATATCTTCTCTCAATATCTAACTGCAACTTATCTGCAAAATCAGTGTACATGACACTCTCCCTGATCTCAACTTCAAGAATATTCAACAACCAAGCAAGGACCATATAATGGCTCGAAAAGAGGAGTATTGGGAGTTGGTCTACATATGGTTCCATTGATAAGTCCTACGTATGGTTATGCCATTTTGTAGTGGTAATACGTGTAAATCTGGTGCAACAAAGCTCGATCAATTCTTGAAGTTCTTACTTGAGCATGCAATAAATCTGGAGAAATTGGTTAGTGTCAAAGCATAAGGGATGCAACAGTTATTGTACTAATCTCTCACAACTGATCAAGTGCTTGTTACTTTTTCCAACAACTTCTAACACTGCAATTATTTCCTCAGGACCAGTTACCCAAAATATTTCTTATAGTTAAGTATGAAACTCTCTTGCGATTATAAAGACACAAGATTGGGATCTGACTATAATTCAGATATTGCTTGTAATTTGTTTGTTTGACTAAGTAATTTCACTAGTTTTGTTTTCTATCGTCAGTGTTTAAATATTTCTAGATGATGTACAAGTCATAAACTTAAAAATATCATATATTATCACATTAAAAAACAGTGTCATGTGATATTGCGATAGAATTAACTTTGTTAGTTGGACATTAAAAAAGAATTTAAAAAAAACATAAATTGTCTATAGCAATTCTAATTACAAATAAACTTATTCTTAGTATTGATGTCTGATAATTTTCCCCCCTTCTTAGCCCTGTGTTGTTTCTCAACAAAAGAAAAGTAGCATGAAAATTGTGAGTTGTTGGGTTTAAAAATGTGTGAATGGAAACTGAAGAGTTGTAACTTTAATGAAGAGTTGTGATTTTTCTAAAAAGTTGCGACTTTTTTGAAGAGTTGCGACTTTTCTGAAAGGTAGTGACTTTTCCGAATGGTTATGACTTTTTCAAGGGGATGTGACTTTTCCAAGGGATTGTGACCTTTCCGATAAGGCACAATACGTACATGTTTACACTACCCAATGTTGTCTATAAATAGAGGGGTTTCCTCTTATTTTTCAATAACAAATTTTCTGTAATTCTTCATATTTTGCACAAACAAATTCTAATTTACTTTAGTGTCATTAAGTCGTGTAACATCTCGCTTTTTGAAAGAACTAGAAATAGTTAGAATTGGAAAGAGTCATTTTAGGAAAGAATGAAAAATCTGGAAATTTGTTAAGTTTGAGTTTTTGGTCAACTTCCAACGACCATAACTCCTAGCTCAGGATGAGTTAGGTGTCCTTCTAGAGACCGCAGGAGATATCTTGGAATTATCTTTCCAACACCGCCAAGTTTGCACGATTCCGAGTTCGTATGACTGAGATATGCCCATTTTAAGTTGGACTGTTCAAATAAGGAAAGTCTAATCCAAATTTTAGAAGGGCATTTTGGTCTATTCCATACCCTATTAATTTAAGGGAAAAGGGTCAAAAATGCCCTTAAACTATGTGAAAGGAACAAAAATTCCCTCCGTTAATAGTTTGGCTCAAGAATGCCCTTGCCGTCAATACTTTGGTTCAAAAAATCCCTTGCAGTCAATACTTTGGTCCAGAAATGCTCCTATAGTTACTAAATGGTCAAAAATGCCCTTTTTCAAATAAATATATTATTTTTTTATTTTTAAACATATATTCTTCCTAATTAACATATTATTAAACAACATTGTTCTTGTTTTCTTTCTTTTAAAATCACTTTAACAAATAAAATTGTAGGAATTTTTTTTTCTTCTTAATGTCATTTTATAAATTAAAATAGAATAACTTCATTTACCCTTTCGACAGATAATATATGCCATATATATAAGATCATAGTATATCTGTCATAAAAAATAATTATAATAAAATAAAAAATATTTTCATTTTTTATTTTTTTTCTGAATTGAAATAAGATAAATATTTGCTAATTTAAAAAAATATTATTAAAAAAATAATGTATTAAAAACGAAAATAAATAATATATTTTATTTCAAAGATGAAGATTTATGACTCATCAAATAATATAAGGGCATTTTTGGACCAAACTATAAACTGAGGGCATTTTTGTTCCTTTCGCATAGTTTAAGGGATTTTTTTTTTTACCCTTTTCCCTTAATTTAGTTTTGTTTTTTGGTAATTAGTTGGGGTCTAAACTGAACTTGGTCAGTTTACGCCTTTGGATTTCTTGATTTCTTGGAGAATTGCGTGTGGATTTCGCCAAGGTTGGATCCCTACGAGGTATGTGAGATGACATAGCGTTGGGTTAGTTCACCCACGCTCCAATCATGATTCAATTCAGTGAAATTGTAATGTTTTGAAAGCAAATCTTATGGGTTCTTGATGATAATTCATTTGAAATTTTGTGGGTTCTTGTTGTTGAAGTTTCTTGAGTTTGATTCATGATTTTAGGTGTGTTTTCGAGTAGAATCTTACATATATTGATGGTATAGTCGATTCTAAGTGTTTTGGGGAAAAGCACCAAGTTGAAATAGGGGGTTTAGAGTTGAAAAACAAAGAAGAAAAGTCGGAGTGCACCTGGGCAGGGGCCTGGGGCGCCTTCCCAGCCAGAGCGCCCCAAAAGGGTCTTTGAAATTTGGGCTCTGGGGAGCCGCGCCAGCCAGAGCGCCCCAACCCAGTCCCTAAAATTCAAGGGCTGGCACCACACGCCTCTCAGAGCGCCAGGGACGCCAGTTCTTCCACCTTTTCCCCCTTCTTTCCATACTAGTTCCTTAGCAACGTACCTATGTTTTTTAGTCGATTTCTATACTCTAAGGTACGTCTAAACATCATGAAATCATCCAAAAACATGAGATCATGAACCTTGAATCCATAATCCAATTCAAGGA
>NW_006238945.1:994744-997344 GCF_000226075.1 Solanum tuberosum
CCAAGAGAGCTTTTAAGCTAAGTTTTGAGTAATTATCTCAAACCAAAGAAAGAGTTTGTTTAAAAACATATGAGCTGAGTATATTTTGGGAGTAGTATTGAACACCGATATGGGGACGCGAGTTCATAATAACTCAAGTCTCCATAAACCATGTAGCCATCATGGGTAGAAAAGGATTATACTTTTTAGATGATTCCTTAATGCTTTTTAGCATATAATAGTGAATCCACTTAGTTAAGCCGTTCTATATGATGGCAAAGTATAGGACAGTTCGGGCAGCATAGGCAAGATGTTGTATCATCACTTAGGCTCATAGTGGTGGTTGTCGCTTACAGAAACTCCCACAGTATTATATTACTTTATATGTAAACTGAGTTGTTATTGCATTTCTTTAACAAATTGAGTTGTTACCTCCTGTTTTAAATGCTTTGTATAACTGCACTATTATTGTTGTTTTACTTTGCATTTGAGTTGAGTTGTTCTTGAGTTGAGTAAATCCAAGGTAACTATTCCTTTCAGATTCCTTTCAATCTTATGTCTTGTTTAGTATTCCCCTCACATACTTGTACATTCAATGTACTGATGTCATTTGGTCTGCATCATTTTAACCAGGATCAGCATCCAGCTCCCCGTTATCTAGTTGAGCACTGAGAGTCAGTTGGTGAGCCTCCTTGCTATCCGGAGGACCCCTTTTTATCATTTGATTTATTACTTTAGCTGTTAAGATGATCGGGGGTCTTGTCCCAACATCCCTCTTTGTTTTAGAGGCTTCATAGACGAGTAGTTATAGTTCTTTAGTCTTTCCGTTTTCAGTTGTATACATTAAGACTTGAGTTGCCATTTTGGCTAAGTTATTATCTCTTAAGTTATTGTATGTGTCACACCCCTATTTTTCCTCAAAATTTAATGTTTGTTTTGAAAGATAGAGATTTTCCAATTAAAGTGACATTTTGAAAAGGGATTATTTTATTATTTAGAGTCGCCACTTGAAATTGAGTTTTTGGTGTTCCAAGTCACCTTATTTAAATCCCTAATCAAAAGGAAATTTGACTATTTATTTTATTGATCTGCGAACCAGAAATTCGGGTAAGGGATCCAATTGACCGAGGGGAAGGTGTTAGGCACCCCTCGAGTCCCGTGGTTCTAGCACGGTCGCTTTATTGACTATATATGACTTAAATTAATTTTGGATATTATATTATTAACTTAATAATAAAAATGTTATTTACCCTCATTCTCTGATTTATTTTAAACCTATTTAAAACTGTCTTATTTATTTTAAATCTATTTAAAATTGTCTCATTTTTGGGTGTGTGTCCATTAATTTGAAACTTGAAACATCCGTATTTTCTTTTTCCTTTTATTTACTTTTCTGCTTGTATTTGTATTATTTTTTTAAATGTTATTATGGGTAGATTATATATTGGTATCTAGTTACTAGGAATTAGAATTTGTGTGGGAAAGAGATTTTTAGAGTTCAAGTTAATTTAGGATTGTATGTTTTTTTAGATTTAAAATAGGAATTAAAATATTTTTTTTAGGATTTTTTTATTTTATTTTTAGCTACACGTTTTTCTTCTTTATTTTTTTTTATTTTAAACGTTCTGTTGCTCTTCTTCTTCTTTTTTAAAATTTATTTTTTAATAATTTTTTTTTTGTCTTACGTTTTGTTTTGTTAACATTCTGTTTCTTTATTTTTTCTTCTTACTTTTTGGTTTAATTTTTTTTTTTGTCTGTTACGCCTTATTTTCTCTTCTTTTTTGATCATTTTTTTATTATTCTTTTCTGTTCACGTTTATTCTTTTTTTCTTTTTTTTTTCTTTTCTTATGCTTTCTCGCCTTTTATTTTAAAATTAGTTTTCCTAATTATTCATTATTTATTTTTTTACCATAAATATCTAAATAATATTCATATATCCTCTTAATTATTATTATGTAATATCAATCTGTGATGCATGTTGTGAATATTTTTGAGAATTTACGAATGCTTAGGAAAACGAAACCGAAGACATTTCTTGCTTTAAAAATAATATAAAAATAAAAATAAAAGATGTATCATACATTTTTTATTATTATTGTTTTATGCTCTTTAGATGCAATTAATATTGAAAGCTATAAAAGTCTATACTAGGCATAATAATAATATATTCTTATAAAATAAAATAAAGGGAGATTTGTGTTCAAAATGCAACCAGGGGTTATTGTGCCCTATGAAGACATGAAAATAAAATAGAGGTTATTATGCCCCACTACAACCAAGGGTTATTGTGTCCTATGAAGATATGAAAAATAAAATAGAGGTTATTGTGCCCTAAATGCAACCAGGAGTTATTGTGCCCTGTGAAGACATGAAAAATAAAATAGGAGTTATTGTGTCCTTAAGACATGAAAAATAAAAATAGGGGTTATTGTGCCCTATATGCAACCAGGGGTTATTGTGCCCTGTGAAGACATGAAAAAAAAATAGGGGTTATTGTGCCCTGTGAAAATATGAAAAAATAAAATAGGGGTTATTGTGTCATATATGCAACTAGGGGTTATTGTGCCCTGTGAAGATATGAAAAAATAATAATAGGGGTTATTGTGCCCTATATGCAACC
>NW_006238945.1:997400-1001887 GCF_000226075.1 Solanum tuberosum
GGTTATTGTGCCCTATATGCAATCAGGGATCATTGTATCCTGTGAAGACATGAAAAATAAAATAGGGGTTATTGTGCCCTATATGCAACCAGGGGTTATCGTGCCCTGTGAAGACATGAAAAATAAAATAGTGGTTATTGTGTCCTATATGCACCCAGGGGTTATTGTGCCTTGTGAAGACATGAAAAATAAAATAGGGGTTATTGTGCCATATATGAAACCAGGGGTTATCGTGCCCTGTGAAGACATGAAAAATAAAACAGGGGTTATTGTGCCCTATATGCAACCGGGGGTTATTATGCCCTGTGAAGACATGAAAAATAGGGGTTATTGTGCTCTGTGAAGACATGAAAAATAAAATAGGTATTATATTTTTTTTATTTTTTACTTATATTATTATTATTATTATTATTTAATATCATTTATTTTATTTTATTTTATTTTTAATTTTGTACATTTTCCAATCATAAAAAAAACAAACAAAAAATATAAAAATAAAATAAAATGCCCCAGATTATTAAGTTAAATAATCCTTTTTATTGTTATTATTTTTGTTGTGCATAATATAGGAGAAAAGGGATTCAAGAACTTACTTTCGTGGTGTTTGTCTCTCGTGAATTACTTGCACGATTTTGATTTATACCTATTTTGAAACAAAGAATGTTTTGTTAGTTTTTCTAAATGGTGGTTGGCTTGTGACTTCGAATATCTTGTGGGGTTTGACTTTGAATCCGTCTCGCTTGAAAGATTTATCATATTGATGATTGCGCGAATAGCTTGAAGATGCTTTAGAGACAGTCCTTATCTTCCCTTAAAACACTTCTCATGAACATTTTGACCCATTACCATTTTGTGCACGTTGTGTGGTTTATCCTTTCCAAAGCAACTCTCTTGCTTTACCGACTTTTCACACGGTATCGATTTTTGATATTTTTTGTCTCGATTGGTTCACAGCCCTAGCCAATGTTGTGCATGCCCCCAACATTCAACTGGAAATACCGTAGTCAATTTTGCGGCTTTAATTTTATTTTCTTACTTGACACGAGTTTATGCTGAATGAGGCTCAAAGAATACCGAACACAAGTACAAATGACACAAATGAAAGGGTTAAGAAAGAAAAGTTATATCTTTAGAAGGAGGAAATGAATAAGTAAATGTTTAAAAGGAATGAAAAGAATCTTATATGAAAGTACGTGACGACTTTAATGAATCATGACATGCATTCGGAATGAACGTTTGGTCCTTCTAATTTTCCGAATCTAACGAAACAATGTTCTACCTTTCAGTATATAGCTTGAATTCTATCTTGATTGTGCTCACGCCTAGACGAAATGTCATCATTTGATCAGTGGTGCCTTTCGTGGTTTTTCACCAATAAGACATTCTTATCTTCTTCTCTCAACTTACTATAGTCTTATAGTGCCCGTGAGGGTTTTCACTCATAAGACTTTCTCATTTTTCTTTTATTTCTTTGTTGTATGGAATATCCATAACAATATCATGTCTTAGCCTTTGGAGAATTGAAGAACATGATTATCGTTTTATTGAGCAATTAGCTACGTATCCTCTTAGGAATCAGGTCAAACGTAGTTCAATAAAAATCAAAAAATATTTTTTTTCTTAATTTTTTTTTTACAAAAGACATCTTTTGATAAACGAATCAGTTCATGATTGACGATGTTTTGACTTTAGTTGGTACCAACAATTAGTATGATGCATATGAATCGCCTTCAACTACTTTCAAACAATTTTGATGTCAACTTTGAGTAATCCATATAGTTTCAAATAGTATCTCAAACATACTTAAGTATTTACAAGATGAGTTCATCTTGCCTAAATTAAGGAATAAAATTATTCATATCCTCACGTTTCAAGTGCCCTCGCAACAAATGAAGTCCTACTTCACACACAATAAGAATAATTTTGATCGTAGGACATTTTTGAAAGTCACTCACACTCAGAACGATATTCAATGCATGAGATTGAGATACCATATGCTTGGCCCTTATGTAAGTATCCACTAATGTGAGAACACCCAAAAATGAGATCAAATAAGACTTGTCATCGGCTTGTAATATCGGCTTAGAGAAAGATAGGATATTCATTTGGGATAAAGTGACTATTTCCTCCTTAAACTTTGTACAGTGCTTTCAATGTTTTCATTTTCGCATTTGACCTTTGTTTTCGTGAAAGCTTCTCCTCATTTATTTTTCTTTTTATTCTCATTTTCTCTCTTTTTCGTTGAAGGTTTTTTTTTTCATTTTTCTGTTCTAGCTTTTCTTTGTCATTTTTTTTTTGTACTTTCACATATTTGGCCTTTGCACTTTGTTACCCAACTTAGTCGTTAGTACTGTGTAGATAATTGATAGTGCGCTCAAGGAGGTGGGATCAAGGGATAATTCATTTATGCACTCAAAATGATATATGATAAGATGTGACTATTCAAATAAAAAGGTTCCAGGCTCGAAAAGGGAGTTCTATGGATAACATGTCATTCGGTAGGCTTGAAAGGCACAATCGGAATCAAAGAAATCCTATAATCCTTTCCCAAGTTAAATGTTGCTCAAAATTTCATCTCAACCAACATTCGGGCCAAGTTCTAGATCAACAACGCCATACATTGAATTTTGACATCTAAAGCTCACCACACAATGCACATGAAACAGTGAGGTCGAGTTTGTTTTAGCCTTAACTTTAAGCAGGATAATTTCTCGAGTATTACAGAAATATATCAAGAGGTACAAAAAGAATCTACGGGTCACAACAAAGTTGGTTTGTCTTGCCAAATAATTTAACAATTTCTTATTTTTTTCCTTATACACACTCCTAAGTATGTTGGTACCAACCAAGTTAATAATAATTAATTATTAAAGAATTTTTTTTTATCTCCTTTTTTTAGATTTTAAAATAAGCAAGAGAAACATTCTTATTCGAAATTTGAATAATAATAATAAAAACACCTTTTTTTGTCCCAGTTTTTGTGATGAGCACTTTCTAGATCTTTCCTTAGTTAGACCGAACCTCAAAATAAGATTGCCTATGTATCTTGTTAAAGCAAGAATCAGGTCAAACGTAGTTCAGGAGATTTTGATGTATGAAGTATAAAACTTTTGTTTTGTTTATGTTTTGAGAAGGGTAAAAATTATATTTTTAGAAAGGATAAACAATTGATTTATTTATTTTAATTTTTCAATTCTTAAAAAGGATTAAGAACTTTTTTTTTTTAAAAAAAAATTGAATAAGGATCACTGAATCCAAGGAGGGTTGCCTACGTATCGTATCGATGTGAAAATCAGGTGTGCGTAGTTCGTCCAGATTGGACAGTTAAACAAATTTTTCTGTCACACCCCCTATTTTTCCTCAAAATTTTGATTCCAATTAAAGTGACATTTTGAAAAGGGATTATTTTATTATTTAGAGTCGCCACTTGAAATTGAGTTTTGGTGTTCCAAGTCACCTTATTTAAATCCTTCATCAAAAGGAAATCTGACTATTTATTTTATTGATCTGCGAACTAGAAATTCGGGTAAGGGATCCTGTTGACCGAGGGGAAGGTGTTAGGCACCCCTCGAGTCTCGTGGTTCTAGCACGGTCGCTTTATTGACTATATATGACTTAAATTATTTTTGGATATTTATATTTATTAGCTTAATAATAAAAATGTTATTTACCCTCGTTCTCTGATTTATTTTAAACCTATTTAAAACTGTCTTATTTATTTTAAATCTATTTAAAATTATCTTATTTTTCGGTGTGTGTCCATTAATTTGAAACTTGAAACATCCGTATTTTCTTTTTCCTTTTTTTTACTTTTCTGCTTGTATTTATATATATATATATTTTAATGTTATTATGGGTAGATTATATATTGGTATCTAGTTACTAGGAATTAGAATATGTGTGGGAAAGGGTTTTAGAGTTCAAGTTAATTTAGGATTGTATGTTTTTTTAGATTTAAAATAGGAATTAAAATTTTATGTTTAGGATTTTTTTTATTTTTTTTTATCTACACGTTTTTCTTCTTTGTTTTTTTTATTTTTAACGTTCTGTTGCTCTTCTTCTTTTTTTAAAAAATTTATTTTTTAATCATTTTTTTTTTGTCTTACGTTTTCTTTTTTAAACATTCTGTTTCTTTATTTTTTTCTTCTTACTTTTTGATGTGTTGATGATCCATAAGCCCTATTCACTCCTTTTTCTTTTTTTGCTTCTACGTCTCATGACGGGAGTGCTAGAGCCAAAAAAATGCATTCTTTAGTCTGTTACGCCTTATTTTCTCTTCTTTTTTAATCATTTTTTTTATTCTTTTCTGTTCACGTTTATTCTTTTTATTTTTTATTTTTTATTTTCTTATGCTTTCTCGCCTTTTATTTTAAAATTAGTTTTCCTAATTATTCATTATTTATTTATTTTACCATAAATCTCTAAATAATATTCATATATCCTCTTAATTATTATTATGTAATATCAATCTGTGATGCATGTTGTGA
>NW_006238945.1:1001907-1026311 GCF_000226075.1 Solanum tuberosum
TTTTTTACCATAAATCTCTAAATAAATATTCATATATCCTCTTAATTATATACCTTAATAATTCGAATTAAAATGATAATCATTTTAACGCTTATTCTAAGAGCAAACTATTTTTTTTATCAAAATAATATATTAAAAAAAGACAAACACATTCCACATAGATTTTCTAAATCACTAATCAATTAAACTTCAGTTTATATCCTAATCTAACAAGTCTACAAATAATTTCAACAAAATTTTCTTAAGTGAAAACTAAGCTCCAAGAAACATTAATTATTCAAAATTAAATATCACGAAACCAATTTCAATATTAATTGCATCTAAAGAGCATAAAACAATAATAATAATAAAAAATGTATGATACATCTTTTATTTTTGTTTTTATATTATTTTTAAAGCAAGAAACGTCTTCGGTTCCGTTTTCCTAAGCATTCGTAAATTCTCAAAAATAATCACAACATGCATCACAAATTGATATTACATAATAATAACATGCGATTCAAAGAACTTCATATTATTGGAATCGAGTTTTTCGTACAAGTATTCTATTTAAATCATGTGAGAATTTAGAGTTACCTCGCTGCGAAAATTGATACCACAAAAATAACTACTACGATCGACTGATTTCCAAAGTTAATCGATAATCTTAACTAGAGCCACGAATTCGAAACCTTGAGTGAAACCTCGAACGCTGACTTAATTCTCAAAATAAAAAAATCACTTTTGTTATATTTTTCTCTCTGTGTTTTTTTTTCGCTCAGTGTATCTGTGTAATTTTGTGTAATTTTTTTCTTTACTGAGCGTGTGTTTTTATAATAGCTTTGGGTGTGAGTCTGGTGCTAACTAAAAGGAACGTGATGGAGTGGGAATAGGATTTAATTAAAATTTAGTTGAGAATTTTAGGGTTGAGATAAAGGAAGAAAAATAGTAATAGAATATTTAACAAAACAACAAATAATAATAAAAAAACAAATAACAAGAAAAAAAGGTAGGAAACGTGTATTGTTAAAAAATTTCAGAAAAGATCGTGCAAGAGAGAACAAATAATAAAATAAATAAAAAATAGAATAAAAATAAAATAAACTAGATGAGAGGAGAATTTTTAGGAAATAAGTTAAGGAAGTTGGGGATAATTATGATAAAGGGTAAGGTAATTTGAAATATTTAGGATTCTTCTTTTTATCTTTTTCTTCTTCTTTTTTTCCCTACATTTTCATAATATATACGATTATTATTATTTTTTAGACTAGATAAAAGTTGAAGAATTAAAACAAATACATTAAATTCACAAACTTTCTTCATTAAACTTTAAACATAAATGAGCTTATAATTTGTTGTAATTTCAAATTTATTTTTTCATTTATTTTAAATATAACCCTACTGAAATAATAATATTTAAGTATTAAAAATGGTGTAAAACCTTTAAATTTTGGTAAAAAATTAGGTGTTCACAGCATGAGTTATATTTGGAGACTATTTCTTATGTGTAGTCTTCCGCTGAGTAAGTAAGCCAGGCCAAGGGTTCTCTTGGGGCCAGCAATGGTTCTCGAGTGCCAGTCCTGCCCAGGGTGTAGGCTCGGGGCGTGACAAGTCGTTCGCACACACTACAATTTTAGGCAACAATAGTAATATAGTTTGAACAACATGAACAACCAAAACCAATTCTCTGGCAACTCTGAAAGTCTGTTTGTTGAAAACTTACCTTAGAAAAAAGTGAAGATTGAGACAGAATGTTAAGAAACCGATAGGATTAGTAAGCTACCTTATGCTATTATTGTGCAAATTCTTTCTTTGTTGTCCATAACAGATGTGTTCAGAACAACTGTTCTCTATAAAGATTGGCAATACTTCTGGACTTGTATCAACAACATTGTTTATGACAACGAGGAGTATGGTCGTTTAGATAGCTCGACATTACACAAATTCATTTCCTTAATGGATAATGTACTACCTCTCCTTAGTTGTTCTAGCATTAAAAAGTTGAGTTTCAATTTTGTGTTCAGATATGGTGATGGTCTGTCTTATTTTCCCATAATTGACAAGTGGCTTGAATTTGCTGTGAATAAGAAAGTGGAGGATTTATGCCTGAATATACGTCATAGAACTGTTTATCCGATTGGGAATGACCAACCCTATAGCTTTCCAGAAGTTCTCTGTAGTAGTTCATCGATTATAAAACTCAACTACGAGAATTGCAGAATATTAGAAGATTGTGTACTAAATTGGACATCTCTGAAGATTTTAACGCTGGAAAGTTTGTTTCTCTGGGATGAACATATTAAACAAATAATGTCAAATTGTCCTCAATTGGAATCTTTGAAGATACATAAATTTTGTGGTTTTAATTGTTTGCACATGACTTCTCCAAAATGTAGGCGACTGCAATTGATCCATCACAGTCATCCTTGTGGGGATTGGTATCCATTCGAAAATGATAATGATACATGTTGCTTTGAAATTGTTGCTCCATATGCTGAACATTTAACGATTTCTAGGGGTTTTAATTATAAGAAAATTAAGCTTAGGGACTTGTCATCTTGGAACCATGCCAATCTTAATCTCTACTGTGATGAATTTGCTGAAAGGGATGAAAACATAGTGAAAGATTTTTTGGTAAGTGTTCATTGTGCTAATGAGCTAATATTGTCATCTTGGTTGATCAAGGTCAGTTATCAGTCCCAAACGTCTCCAGTCTTTTTATGTTGATTGTGAATAGAGCTCCTGTTTTATGTTATGCATCATTCTTCTATTTAGGTGATTTCCATTTTGATGTTGGAAGGGAAGACGTCTACTTACCGTTGCTGGAATGCAGATGGTATAAGTTCCTGTATTTCAAAATTTTCATTTCCCCTACTAGACAACCTCTTAAGGTTGACTCCTAAGTTGGAAATACATCGGTATGTTTTTTATTCATTTCTTACTTCACGGTATCTTTATGTCAAATGTATATTGATCCCCTACAGCCTCAACGACTAACCTGATTTCTCCTTGTTCGGTATTTGTAGTACCATCCTTTTTTTGAGAACGAAGTGAATAAGTTATTGAAAGACAGGAAGTACCTCTCCCTTGAAGAAAACATTTTCAAAGTTGTGTTACAGAATTTGAAGGATGTCAAGGTTATGCCATTATATAGTCATACAGATACAAATGATGCAACAAAGCTCGATCAATTCTTGAAGTTCTTACTTGAGCATGCAATAAATCTGGAGAAACTGGTTATAGTGCCAGAGCATAAGGAATGCAACAATTGTTCTACTGATACCTCAAATCTGAAGAAGAATTTGTTAGCTTTTCCAACAACTTCTATTAGTGCAATTATTTCCTTAGGAAGTTAGGAAAATTTGAACTTGCACTTATTGGACACTGTAATTTCGAGCCTGCACCTATTTTACAATAATTCTTTAATATTATTTCATTCATGAGTATTTCGAGCTAATCATTACAATTGCATGCATCAATTTTGGGTTTGCACCATGTTGCAATCACATTCAGGAGGTACAAGTCATATTTCTAGATGATGTACAAGTCATAGATTTAAGATTGTCTCCAAATGAAGCGGTTTAAAAACATAAATATGCAGCTTGCATTAATTAAATTGAATTAAAACACAATTTTTTGAAGCCAACCATTAATTAGCACAAAATATATAATTGCTCATCCATTAACCTGAGGTTTGTGTTCGTAAACAGGGGAGGTGGTTGGCATCTCCCCTGAGTGGGATGGATGGGGAAACAACCTTAAGAATGGGGTGCACTAGATGGTACAGTTTCTCCCTTAGCAAGAAGCCCTAGTTTCGAGCCCTGGGTATAGAAAAATCTTTAGTAAGAGCGTTACTCACGAATCTGGTAGCTACTTGAGGCAAGTAATTAATTAGGCTCCAATGTGGATACCAAACAACTTTTTTTTAAAAGAAAGTGGTTTTACGTAGCCTGCATTCTCGCATAACTTATTCCCTAATCCTCCATGGTGGTGGGACGCTTTCTCCCATAGGGAAGAGTTACACGCCTTCCATATTTGGTAGACCACTACTGCTAATCCTACTGCCTGCCAATACCAGGTCTCTGCAGCCTCTTTCTCTTGTGAATCTATCCAGCCTTGTTCATATTCCTCTGTAATCCAGTTGTCTCGTCCCTTTTCCAAGACACTAAAGTATTGCGAGTATGCATCTTTTTTAGAATGGACACTCAAAATATATATGCTTCATTGTTTCTGGTACATCCCCACATAGCTGGAATTTATCATTGTGGCATATCTCCATTCTATACAGCCTTTCTTAGGTAAGATCTGTTGGGTTTTAAAATATGTGAATGGAAAATGAAGAGTTGCGATTTTTATGAAGAGTTGCGACTTTTATGAAAAGTTGCGACTTTTATTAAAGTTGCGACTGTTATGAAGAGTTGCGAATTTTATGAAGAGTTGTGACTTTTATGAAAAGTTGTGACTTTTATTAAAAGGTTGTGACCTTTTCGAAAGATTGTGACTTTTCTAAAGGGTTGTGACCTTTCTGGTACGGCACAATAAGAACTTATTTACACTACCCTTTGTTGTCTATAAATAGAGGAATCTCCTCTCATTTTAAGAGAACCAATTTTCTACACTTCTTATACTACTACTAAATCTAGTATTCTAAGTGTGTTTTACTATCATTGAGTAGTTCGCTGACACCGTGGTTTTAGGTACCGATACACCGGTGAGTAAGATCGTTCTATCCTAGGAGGATATATTTCATTAACCTCGGGTATTTGAGGGGAATAATTTCCTTAAGGGGACACTGTGCATTCAGTGAGCTCAATTATCTTCTTTGAGAAAAATATTTTGTATATTATTTCTAATATGTTTCTGATTCTTTTTTCTCTACTGGTTTTAATTTTCTAGTTTTGAAAACACTGTTTAAACTTTGTTGTTTCTTAACAAGTTCTTCAAAGTTTTTGTTCTAAGTATCTTAGGAATACAGGATGAACAACAATCTTAAGGAAATTATTATACTATTTCTTGTATACTACTGTTTGAGGAAAACATAACATGGAAGTACAAGATTAATGCACTACTTCTTCAGAATTCGGTGCCTTGTTTAACAAGGTGGAAGTGAGAATGTACCAGAAAAATTGGTGGTATTCCGGTTAAAGATTACACCAGGTAACCTTCTTATAATTTATCCAAAGAAGAAAATAGTTTTTAAAAGTTAACTCTTTTGATATTTATCATGTGTGTCTTTGGAAAAAGATCTGCAAACTATATGTTTTTGAATGATTTTTTCTTGGCAAATAGTGTTGCCTTTAAAATTCTTCAATTTGCAGAATGAGATATGCAGATTTTAGTTTGATAAGATAGTATGTCAAAATGTTATAGTTGGAAGGCTATTTGGAAAGAAAAGCATTTCTATGTGAGAATCTAAGAATATGTTTTATTCTATTTGGGAAAAAAACTTTTGTAATCTTGTAGTCCGTGTGAAATTTGATTGTGTGTGATTATTGTAGACTATAACTTTTGTAGTTTTTTACTCTAGATATATTAGACTATGCAATTGGTTTGAAGAATATGAAAACTTCACCTAATAAGTCAGTGTTGTACTTTTGGTTTTCTACAAACATCATTGCTAAATAGAAACAAATTGTACAAATTGTTTTTGTCTTTATTGTTAGTATTCTAAATATTAAGTGGTATGTTTAATTGTGATAGAGAAAAAAAAGACCAGTGACTTAAAGTCTGTGATTTTTTTCCTGCAATAGGTGTCTCTATGGAATGAACTTTGACACTATGTAAAGATTATCAAACAGAATTGAAGCACTATAATTCTTTTGTAGAATAATGATATTTCCAAATGAGGTTCATATGATAGTATGAAAAAAAATATGTGGAAAAACTATTTTCGAATACTTGAAAAATATTTTTGAGATCATATTTAAAATGTGGGGGTTCTTTGCTTATGATAAAGATAAAATTAGACTCAGTGTTTAATTTAAATTTGGACCACAAGATATGAAATTCAATGATACTTTTGTATTGTGTTAGACCCACAAATTTTTTGGAATATATTTGATGTTGTGGTCGTTGATTTTTTTTTACTAGTATATGGTATGACTAGTATGAAAATACCAAATTATATATATACTTGTTCAAAATAATTGTGTTCTTTTATGAAAAAAGTGTCACTTAAAATGTTGTGATTTTTCATGAAAAGATATGTCTATTAAAATAAAACTATTTGTATAGATATGAATATTGGTGGATAGTTGTTTTGTAAAAGAAGCATTTGGATTATATTGTCTTTATTGGACCCGATGAGACTATGTTCATGGGTAGTTCTATAAGAATCAAATTGAAAGTTATGGAAAAGTCCTTTTGAAAAAGACATTTGACAAGGTGTTGACTCTAAACAATGATTCTATCACACAAAATTATAAGAAGTAGGAACAAAATATTTGTGAGGAAAAGCTACCTCACGGAGAGCTTTTCAAACTCAATATTTTTATTTTTTCTTAGTTGCTTGAGTCAAACGGTTTGTGACACGAACACTTGGAACATGTCCATTACAAGACCTTGCAAGGAAAATTGATCAGCTTAGAAGTTTTGTGTAACTTTGAGTGCAATAAATAAAAATGTCAAGTTTGTGTTTTTGACATGAACACTTGGAACATGTCAATTACAAAACCTTGCAAGGAAAATTGATCAACTTAGAACTTTTGTATAACTTTGAGTGCAATAAATAAAAATGTCAAGTTTGTGTTGAATCTAAATATGCTAAGCATTCTTATAAATCCGTTGAAAGGAATTTTAATCCCTTAAAGTTTATTTACACTGACTTTTGTAATATGAAGTCAAAACCATCTCGTGGTGGAAAAAAAGTATCTCATAACTTTTATCGACAATTGCATTAGATACGGTTATATCTATTTGCTGAATGTTAAGGATGAAGCAATAAAAATGTTAAGGCAGTATAATATTGAGGTTGAAAATCAATTGAGAAAAATATAGAAAGTGACAAAGATGGAGAGTTTAAGTCTCCTTTTGCATAAATAAGTTTGGAAGTTCCCTATTCACCTCAATCTAATGAAATTGTAGAAGAAAAAAACCTGAACTTTGAAGGAAATGATGGATACATTACTTATAAGTTCAAGTTTACCAAAAAACTTGTTTGGAGAAGCTATCCTTACAACAAAAGGGAACAACAAAAAGTTGTCTTTTCAGAAAGAAAGCAATAAAAAAATTTGTTTGTTCAAGATACAATCTATTCCATATGAGAAGATTTTGGACTGTAAAATTAAACTTGAGTAGTCTAGTGAAGGGTCTAAAAGACCTTGGAAAGAACAAAAGGAGCATGTACTTAATAAAGAGATTCAGAAGCATAATAAATGTCAAAAGACATCTACTTTCTTTGGATCTGATTTTGTAACATTTCAAATGTCTTTTGTGGACTCATCCTTTTGGAAAGATGGTGTCAAGAGTGAGATTGATTCAATCTAGAGCAACCACATTGGAAGTTGATTGATCTTCTTCCAGGAAATAAACCTTTGGGTTCAAAGTGAATCTTCAGAAGGAAAATGAAAGTCGATGGAACTGTTGACAAATACAAAGAAAGACTTTTTGTCAAAGGCTTTAAACAAAAAGAAGTTCTTGATTTTGTCGACACATACTCGCCGGTAACTAGAATTACATTCATTAGGATGTTAATTGCATTAGTTGTGGTATATGACCTCCAAATTCATCAAATGCATGTGAAAACAACTTTCTTAAATGGAGAATTCGGGGAAGAAATTTACATGGAACAGCCCGAGGGTTTTGTGGTTCATGGTAAAGAAAAGAAAGTGTGTGAACTTGTTAAGTCACTTTGTGGATTAAAACAAGAACCCAAACAGTGACATAATAAATTTGATCAAACCATGTTGGAAAATGAATTTAAGAATGATGGAAGTGATAAATGTGTTTACATTAAAATCACAAGGTCATTGTTTGTTTGTATATTGGTGACATGTTGATCATCGGTAGATATACTAATGACATAAATGCTACTAAACATATGCTAGAAGCAACTTTGATATGAAAGATCTTGGAGTTGCTGATGCGATCTTAGGTATAAGAATCCTTAGAACTCCATAATGTTTAGCATTTTCATGGTCTCATTACATTGAAAAGGTACTTGACTAGTTCAAATATTTGGATTTTAATATTGTCAAGACTCCAATAAAGGCGAAAGTGACTCACAATTGAATTATGCTAGAGTATTGGAAAGTATGATGTATATCAGGAAGTGTAGGTGATCAGATATAACATGTGTTATTAGTAAACTGAGTTGGTTTATGAGTAATCCCAATTGAACTCATTGGATGAAAATGAAAAGAGTTTTGGGGTATTTGAAATATACTCAAAACTATGCCTTGCATTATAACAAATATCCTTGCAGTATTGAAAGGATATAGTGATGCAAATTGGATCACCGGATCAAATGAAGTAAAATCCACGAGTGGATATGTACTTATTCTTGGTGGAGTAGCAGTCTTGGAAATCATCCAAACAGACGTGTATTGCTAGCTCTACAATGATCTGTGAGCTTGTCGCTCTAGATAAGGCCGGTGAATAAGTTGAAAGACTCCAGAATTTCTTGATAGATACTCTCTTTTGGCCCGAATATTTGGCATCAGTATGCATACACTTTGATAGTCAAAATGTAATAGGTAGGGCGGAGCATGATGTATAATGGAAAGTCTCGTCATATAAGACGTAGACATAATACCGTTAGAAAACTACTCTCTAGTGGAATTATCACAATTGACTATGTAAAGTCAAAAGATAATGTGTCGGATCCACTTACAAAAGGCCTAACTAGAGAAAGAATTGAATGATCATCTAAGGGAATGGGTTTACGGCTTAGGACAAGTCATCATGGCGGTAACTCTACCTAGCACACTGGATATCCAAGAGTTAGGTTCAAGGAGAAAACAAAGTTGTGAGAGACGGTTCGGCATTTTCAACCAACTCAATCCATTCTCATGATGAAGACAATGCTCAGGAACAAGAATAAAATATTAAGGCTTGTTAACGAGTTAATAAAGCTTAATTTTTTTAATAATTTGCTAAGTTTGGCAAATTTGACCAAATAGTGCATCTACGCGATAACACGTGTTAGAAATCACATATATGAGTGTGAAGTGGAAGCCGCTTCAAAGAGAATCATTGTAAAGAGTATATTCTCTATACACTCATGAAACCATTAGGTGTTCATGGCTGAAACGAACACAACCGTAAAAACCATAAATTGTAAAGGGATGAATGTGTGACACATGGTTGTCTATGTATACACCAAAGCTTGACGGTTCAAAGATATCAAATCTACTGATTGACCGAGTATATTCGATATATGTTCACTGCGGAAAGTTCAAAGGGAAACCTACATATCCAGATGTAATTAATTCTTGCTTGTAAAGTATACACACTTGTATGTTTCGTTGTCTTAGAGTCATTCCCCATTAATGCGGGGGATTGTTAGGTTTTAAACGGTGTGAATGGAAAATGAAGAGTTGCGACTTTTATGAAGAGTTGTGACTTTTATGAAGAATTGTGACTTTTATGAACGGTTGTGACTCTTATGAAAGGTTGTGACCTTTCCGAAAGATTATGACTTTTCCAAAGGCGTGTGACCTTTCGGGTAAGGCACAATAAGAACTTATTCACACTGCCCTTTGTTGTCTATAAATAGAGGGATTTCCTCTCATTTTAAGAGAACCAATTTTCTGCACTTCATCTACTACTACTAAATCTAGTATTCTAAGTGTATTTTACTATCGTTGAGTGGTTCGCTGAAACCGTGGTTTTAGGTACCGATACACCGGTAAGTAAGATCATTCTATCCTGGGAGGATGTATTCCATTAACCTCGGGTACTTGAGGGGAATAATTTTCTTAAGGGGACACTGTGCATTCAGTGGGCTCAATTATCTTCTTTGAGAAACATATTGTTTCTAATTTGTTTCTGATTCTATTTTCTCTACTCGTATTAATTTTCTAGTTTTGAAAACTCTTTAAACCTTGTTGTTTCTTATCAAGTTCTTCAAAGTTTTTGTTCTAAGTATCTTTGGAATACAGGATGAACAACAAGATCCTCCCGTGAAGGGATAACCAACAGATAAAATTGTGCTTAGGAAGAATTCTTTTGCCAAATCTACCTGCTACATAGCCACTCTTTTAGCTCGCCTCTTCCCCATGTATACCCACTTGCTAGTGTGTATTTTCCCTCAAGTTTTAGTCATCCATTTTGGTTGTATCCTGGTGCAAATTGATGACACATCTTTTTCCAATACTAACATCTATCATGTGGAATAGCATATTGCCACCAGTTTGTGCCCTCAGAGGCTCACCCAAGATTTGAAGATAAGGGGAGACCACTAAGAGTGGCCTCAAGGGTAAGGCCATGGTTAAGGGTAAGGTTAGCAAAGCGTCCTGCTTAGGCGTCCAAAATTTTGAGGCTCCAATAAATTATATTAGTGAATTTTATTATTTTATTTCACTTTAACCAATATTGAACTTTATAATTAAAAAAATCAAAAGAAGAACAATCAACTTTTTAGCAAGAATATTTTAGAATTTTGAATAAATAACTCAAACCATCTACAATATGAGCCCTTAAATCATGTCTTACAAAATCGACGCATTTTCGTTTCGAATCTAATTTGAGGATATTCATTATCATTAATATCCGGGGTTGACAAGGCCCTTGTTGAATATAGTGTATTCTCACTTCATCTTGTATTCTAGGGCTATATTTATCAATGGATATTCTTTCTCCGGGATCCGGATTAAGTGGTTGCAAATCAAACTCATCTATAAAATGCGAAGAATTGTCTCTAAAACTAGCACTTGGTTGAGAAATATTATGTTTCGTCAAAAATCTATTCATTTCAAATCACAAGAATCAACACAAATTCTTACAAAAAAATACACTTGTAAAGAAGAACTTGTCAATTTATGCGTGATAATGGGGGTAGGACTTCAATTATGCAGCTAAGAATACTTGTTAGTGGTAAGTTATAGATTTTGTAGCAGTCTTATATTTTGTTTAGAACTGTGTTAGGGGTTTTATTTGTCTTTATAAGGGAAAACTGTATATAATAGCAAACTATTAATTCAATTAAATGCTATAACCATAGTTTGATTTAATTGTACCTCATAGCAAACTGTTGCTATTTCGCCTCTCTCCTGGTGAATCTCGCTCGCCACTCTCGTTCTCGTTGGCAGTCTCCCTCACCTCTCTCGCTTTTTATACAAACACAATTGTATAAAATGTGTTTGTGTTTGTATAAAGCGAGAGAAAATTGTATATATACATATATTTTTGTTCCCCTCTCTCCCCTCTCCCAAATCTCGCTCGCCACTTTCCCAGATCTCGCTCGCCTCTCTCACGTTATACAAACACAAATGTATACATTGCGTTTGTGTTTGTATAAAGGGAAAGAAAATTGTATATACAAATACAAATGCATATATTTTCATCCTATACACTTATGATTATACAAATATGATCTTCCTCAGCCCAATTTTCTTTTGTCTTTCTCTCTTTCTCGCTTTATACAAACACAAGTTATACAATTGATCTTTTGTATATGTATACCGAAATAGATTTATACAACTGCTTTGTTTTGTATATGTATAGCGAAATATACATATTTATGTTTGCTATGGAGTGCAATTATGCAAACTATAGTTATAGCATACAAATATGATTTTTGTGTTTGCTATATGTGAAAGTTGCTCTTTTTATAATCAATTAAGAAAGGAATGGGCCAGATGAGATGGCAAAAAAAGGTGGTTAAGAAAGGAGGCGGGGACAATGAGGTGGCAAAAATGAGTTTTAATAAAAAAACAATTTTCTAAAAAGGTTAATTGTAAAGTAAAAACTGATTTTAAAGTTAAAAAAATAAATCCTTTAGTGGGATTCAAACTCGCGCGGTCGCTGTTTGAAATGGCGACTTTGACCAGTGCGCTCAGGCGAGTTTTTGTTAGAAGGGTGCACAATCAAATATATTATCATTTTATCAACTATCTATACATATACATATATACGAAATTTTAGAAAAAGTTACCGGGTGCATGTGGGTCTGCCTCTACGTTCCCTTGACGTAGACATGATCAACCCATCGCTAGAGGCGAACCCACCCTTCTAAGTTGTGTGCACGTGCATTCGTTAACTTCGGAAAAAATTATATATGTATATGTATATATATCTTGAGGGATATCTATCTGAAAGGCAAGGCCTCTTTTTGGTACTAAGTCAACTCACAAATATCATTTAAACATTGGCTTGTCATATTCACTCCATAGATATTTGATTTTACTGCATTTGTGTCCAACCCAGATACATTAGAGAAGCTTTTCAATGCCCTTAGCATCATTAAGACAGATTGAAATTCCCCTTTACAATACACAAGTTTAAATTTTTAGCAATGTGATTTTTGAATATAATGGTCAGTGACTAATGAATTTTACGTGATAAAATAAGTTGTCTGGTTTTGGTATATATATATATATATATATATATATATATGGATAATCATCCTTGTATCATACTAAAACTGGGATGCTTCATTTCTCGAAATCGAATTATGATTTTGCCATCTACTTTAAATCTTAATATTATAAATCAAATAAATTAAATATTAAATAATATTTTTAAAATTATTTTTGGATTGTAACTCATTTATTAATAAGTAACCAAAAGATCATTAATTAAATTATATAATGAATTAGCCAAAAGAAAGTAAAGTAACGTGTATGCCTTTTCCCTGGTATTAGAATTAAGAGATTTCAACTTATTAGCACTAAATGCGAATTAATTGTCTGTTTGGATTGGCTTAAAAAATATAATTTTTAAGTCAAAAATAAAAAATCAAACTGAAATGACTTTTAAATCAAAAATAAAAAGTAGGGGTAGACCTACTTTTGGTTTTTGACTTATTTTAAGTCATTTTAAACTTATTTTAAGTCATTTTTTAGCTTGCCAAACATTTCCTAACTTATTTTAAGTCATTTTTGACTTATTTTAAGTTATTTTTTATGCTAGCCAAACACTTCCAGAAGTAAAAAATTGACTTAAAAATAGGTTTGACCAACTTTTAAGCCAATCCAAACACCCTCTAAGTGTTTATAATGTATACTTATCATCTTTGTAACAATAAAAAATCTAAACATTTTTTATGGCAATCACTAACATTTAATAGCAACAATCATAAAGTGAAAAATAAATATATGCATGAAAATGTGTATGAGAAAAGAGCAAGAGATACATGTATAGGATTATTATGAGAGGAGAACAAGAGTCATTTTTTTTTTGAAATAGTTATATAAGGAGACCATGTAGTGTTGTAACTTGAGGGACTCACAAGGATTAAAGCATGATCACAGCAATATGCTATAAGATTTCTCAAGACTACACTGAGGTGAGTTCTCTTAAATCCCAGCAACAGATTAGTTCTTTCTTGAGCGAGTTGCTTCTTAAATTTGTAGTATAGAAAATTTGTTGCTTCTTGTAATTCCTTATAATGCTATGAATATGTTTGTGTAAATTTCCTCTTAATTTTTTCTCAAGTGATATAGATATCGATTCACTATTTTGAAATACAAACTTAAAGTAAAAATTAGAGATTAATGTGTAACACACGTTTTAAAAAATTAGTATATAAAAACATATAAATTGTAAGCCACTTAACATATCATAACATAAGAATAGAACAATAAAGAGTAAAACACATTTCAAGTCTTAAAAGTTTTTCATAAAAGAAAGCGGAAGTCTAGACTTGTCTCAATTTAGCCATCTATTACAATTGTCAAAGTGAGAAAGGGACACAACCCATACAACATAGTCCGAAAAGGAAATACAAGAAATGAACTACAATGAGATAACATCCGTCCTCAAATCATGAGGACTCACCAACAAGCTAGGAGAATAAGAAAATCTAAGCTTTAGCCACAACGATGATCACCTTGAGAACCGGACACTACACTTGGGGGGAAATGTAGGAAAAGTAGGCGTTAGTACAAAAATGCACTAAGTATGATAGTCATGCATAAAAATATTGAAAACATGCAAAAAGGGATATTTCATTTGAATGCATGCAATTTACTAAGTTAAAACATCATTGTGAAGATAGTGGAAAAGCATAAGTCATAAGCATAGTGAATACATTGATCATCATATCATAAGAGAAACACTTCATAAATACCCTCAAAGCATACTCGTGCAATGCATGAATAAGACCCCATAAATCTCACCCATGCTAAGTAAAGCTTCTTGAGTAACCATAGTTCATAATTCATATTCTTGTTCATATTGTTGTTGTGGGAATAAGCCTTAACCGACATGAGACCATGTGAGCTAAACATGGAATCCAGTGACTCCCGCACCGAAAAGGGTTTCTCTATTTGCCTAAGGTAGAACCATACTCTTAGCTTAGGTGGATCCACTAGCTAAATACCTATGAAGGCACACAGTTTATGGGATAAGAAGATTGCTACTAGAAACCCGGACTCAACTAAGGTAAAAGTTCTCCATCTCATGAGACATACTTTGGGAACCCGGACTCAACTAGTGTAGAAGGTCCCATTGGAAGCCAGACTCAACTAGTGTAAAAGCTTCCATCTCATTTACAATATCCACTCGGTGCTAAGCATTAATTCCCACGGATTACACATTAAGTCTTGACTTAAGTTCATATTCATGGAAGAGTGTCTTGACACTCAATCCAACATAATTCATAGGATAGCTCTTAGATCATGCGTGGGAGTAGCCTTTCACCGTCCATGTCTACATATAGATTCAATAGGTGAGAAAGCCTTTCAGACTTAGAATCATCAGATTGTGAGAAAACCTTTCACATCATATCATATTCATGCATAATTGTGTATATGAGAATAACCTTTCAACAACACAACAACTAGATCATAATCATAGACACTTCACTCTCAAAGTGTTCTTAAAGCATAGACTTCATAATCATGCATAATATCATAAATTACCCTTTCAAGGATCAAAGCTCATATAAATCAACATATCTAGAATTCACTACATTACACATGGATATTAACATAATTCAAGTAATCCAATTACTACAAGCATAATTCCATAATATCCTTCTTTCATCAACACACCCACATCATAAGATCATAATTAGGGAATATGGGGATTTCATGGATTCTTGGGGATTTCAACATAAAAACCATAATAAATCATTAATTCAATCATAATATAAAGTAATTCAAGAATTATAATTGTTTTTGAAAGGAATCCATGACTTGGAATCAAACCATAGCTTTTGAGGAATTTCTATCTTTGAAATTGGGATTTTGAAGGGGCTCCATGGATGAATTATATCCATGAACGAAGAGCTACCATACCTTAGAAATGAAACCCAATGAATTTGAGTAGAATACCTTGCTGCTTGAACACTAGCTCAAACTTCCTTCTTCTTCTTCCTTGAAATTCTAGAGAGAGAATATTTGGAGAGGATGAAGTTTTGGGAGTAGTTTTGGGTTTTAGAAATAATGAGGTGAATGACTTAATTTAGTGGTCTAAAATACTTATATAGGTGGTCTAAGTTAGGCTAAAACAACACCACTTAATATTAATTAAAACCGAAAAACCCCAAAGTGCCCCTAAACTAACTCCTCAAAACCGTCCCCAAGTCACCACCCACGACCCTCACTGACGAACATGGTTGGACCCAAGGCCTGTGCTGGTGAAGCGTGGGTTGGGGTTTAGAGACTTGGTTTAAGGGCCTTGACCCACGGCCCCTCACCCACGAGCGTGGAATGATCAATGGGGCGTAGGTCCCTTCCGTTGGTCACTATACATGCAGTTTTCTAGGAGTTCTCTTCAAGGACCCATGGTTGGTCCTTGGGGGTCGTACCTTGATGTTCCAACACAAAACCCTTTATTTTTAAGTACGGGGAGTTACATCCAAGACTCTAACCCTCACGTTAAGCTCTAGTTTTGTCTACTAACTTCTAGAGTGTTACAATGTTCTTATGTTTCTTAATTAGAGGAGTAATTGAGGCTTAATATCTTAGATACATGAAAAGGAAGAACTCTATACTAGATACATAATAATAATGTAACAATAGTAACAAAACTCTACATATAATGTTGATTACCAAGATTCAATTTTAATAGTTGAAGATGAAAACATGATTTAAGACGATGAAGAAAGAGAGAGATGGTGGATATAAGTGGTGGAGGACGTGGAGGTGGTGATGAGAATTATTGTTGGGTAAGGTGATTGGCAAGGGACGTTAGAGATAAAGAAAAAATTCAAATGGTTAATTACCATTAATTTAGGTATGTAAATGTAAAGATAATTAATCAATCCCATTTTAAGAGATTTGTATATCTGATTGTATCTTTTAAAATATATGGTATAAAATATTAAAAGTGGTAATATATGTAATTATTTGAAACTAGAGGTAAGATTAGTAAATATGGTAGTGATGTATGTCTAGTTAGATAGTTTTTCCAAAATTAAATAAGGTGGGTAATGAAATATTTATATGAGGGCAATTCATATGCCCCAAAGTACCCCATAACTAAGCCTAAAATGTAGATCTCTCCAACATGGCTCCATTTTTGTTGGAAATAATAATTCAAAGTTGCAGTCGGAATCCAAAGTTGATTAGGATTTATTATTTATGGTATTTACTTATTTATGTAATTATGATTTGTTAGTTAGAGTATTTCCTAGTCCTAGTTTAATTTGGTTTTTGGTTTTATAAATAGGGATGTCATTAGTTATTTTCAATACAGAGAAATACATAGAAATATACAGAAACATATAGAACTTTTGCGTTTATAAAATAAAATATTTTCCTTCAAATTGGTATCAGAGCTTTTACGATCCTGGTAGAAGATCAAAGAGTTTTCGCTGCCGACGGGCGGCTATGACCCATATATGTTGTCCGTCTAGCCAATGATCATGTTGACAAAAGTTGGACTAATAATATATGCATGAATAGAACATGCTAGGAGGAAAGACTTACAAAAATATAGCAGATTTAAAGAAGTGCAACCAAGTACAAGAGGAAGAAACTCTTATCTAAATTAAAAGTTCAAGAAAGTCAAAAGGCAAAAAAAAACAAAAAAAAGAAAAGGAGTTGATGGGAAGGACATCAACGAGAGTTAGAGAGAGAGTGCTCCAACACCAAAAAAAATGTTGATACCCAATTTTGACCATCCACAACATAAATTAATCTTAAAGCTTCTTTAACTTCAAACGATTTGAAACAATTAACTTTATAAATTCAAAACAATTTTTTTCAAGTTATTAAAAATAATCTTGTTAATTTTATAAAAAATTTGAATGATAAATAAGATTTATATAATTATGTAGGTAAGTAGTATATTTTTATAAATACTCAAAAATCATCTCAAAGGATTTCACATTTTAAGTTAAGTATTTTATTATTTTAGTTAGTTTAAATTATAATTATAATTTTGAGTTAATTAGTGTGTATTTAATTTAATTATTTTACAAATAATATAATTATTTTATTTTGTTAAGATTAAGAAGCTCATTAATTAATTTATAAACTCGTCTTGCTTAAGTTTTGACTAAATTCATCAATTGAATTCGATTTGATTATAATTGAAATTTATTTGCAAAAACCAATTTTGGGCCAGTAGAACGAATTTCAGCAGGCCCAATCCTCTCTTTCAATCCAGCAGCCCACTCTTTGGGCCAATTCCCAATCCAATTCTCCTTTAATCCGACCCAGCCCATTTTTCATTCACAAAGAACCCAGATGCTCAACACGCTAAGTAGTAGTTGTATGCAGCAATACAAAAACAACAACTCGCAATCACACGGCGTCTTCACGTCTGTTCCGAACGACATCAACGATGGCACCAAACGACAATTCCGAACGACGCTAACGTTCACAAGGAGACGGAAAGCAGAAACGGCGTAAGCAGTACATCCCAACGTCTTCTTCCTCAATCAAGTATTATTCTCGTACAGTGATTTCGGCTACAACAAACTGGAGATTCGTCCTTGCAGCCGCGTCTCATCCTTGCATCGCGGGATTGAAGCCACGTAGCATTGCAAGGACGCTTGATTCATCTACAACGTCCACCTCGCCCCTTTCCCTTTCAGATTTGGGCGAATTTGAAACAAAATTCTGCTTTTCCTTTATATTTTGAGAGATTTTAGAATTCAAAAATTTGGTGGGCCTTGTTCTTATCCAAAAGCTCTCATCCTTTTCCCCTCAAAATATGCTCTAATTTCCTCCTATTTAAGCCCTATTTTCCTTAGTCCTTGAGGTTGGACAGAATTGACATACAAAAAAGAATAGCTCATAAAAGGTTTCTTTTGGTTATCCACTTTGACACTTGAGAGATTCTTGAACAAGTTCGCTATCTCTAAATTTGTGAGAAGTTCCTTGTCTGAGTTTTTGTTTGGATTTCTTGGTTATTGCTCGAGTCGTGCTTTGGTGGTGAAAGCTCATTGCCTTCAGCTCGTCATCATCATTCCAGTCGCTGCCGAGAAGAAGGTAATACTCCATTCCTTTATAATATTCTCCTCACATTTTCTTCTGTTTCAAGAAAATAATATTTTTTTTCGAATGTCAGAAAAGTATTATTATGCGGCAGCTTGTTGTTAGTTATAGTTGTTTGGTTGATGTTTCAATGCGATATATTTGTTCTTATATGATTTTGTTATTTGGTCGAGTCAGAGATTGCAAATTCGTATCTGGTGTTTATGTTTTTTGCTACTCTTTGAGTTATGTCCGTTATTTCCTTCTCAGGTCTACTGCTTAATGTCATGGGGTCTGTTCTGCTTCGTTTATACAACATTTATGTATCAGGGTACTGTGTGTGACTTGATTACTGTATAATATTTTGTATTCATGTAAGCATGAGTTCTCAAATCAACTTATTTGGTTAATATATATGGTATAGTCACATGTTTGTTCTAATCGTTTAGTTTTATCTATTTCTTGAATATCTTTGTTGTCTTGCTGCTTAATATGACGTGTTTTAATCAAGTTTCGTCTTCATGCCATTGGATTTTAAGTTGAAAATGCTACATTTTAACTCGAGTCGGTGACATTCCCCCTGTAGTGTCAGTGATTCTCATTTTTGTTATTTATTTTATACTCTTCTGCCTACTGCTTCAGTTTAGCTTAAATATTTGACATTTGCTTTGATTTTTTATGCACTTATTTGTATGTGTTAACTTGGTTATTTTGGATTAGTTGTAACATTTTTTAAAAAAAAACTTGATTTGACTGCGTTCTTTAGCGAAATGTTGTGTTCATAATAGTAATACATTGAAGGAAAAAGACATAAATTCCCCTTTCAACTTGTACCGAAAAGTCAGTTACACACTTCAACTATTATGACGACCTATTACACACCTTTACTACTTAAAAGTGAATTTATTTCCCACCCTGAGACGTGTAACACCACTCTCACAGCATGTAGTATATTACACTCGCTGCCACGTCATCGCCAGGTCAGCACCACGTCTAAATTTTATAATTTCTTCTATTCTTTTTTGTTTTCTTTTTCTTTATTAATTTAACTTTCTTTTTTGTTAACTCTATTTTACACTAATTAATCTCTAATTAATTATTAAAATTTTCTAATAGTTTTATCCTTTTTATAATCCCACTCACTTTATCTCTAATCTCATCGGAGAAATCATTCATTTGAATTTATACAAGAAATTTTTTTGTCTTCTCCGGCGAAGAACAACCAACCCATCACCACCATAAGTCCACCTCCACAACGCCATTTGTACTTCTTTTTCGACGAACCATCGGCCACCAAACAACCACCACAAAACAGCCACTCAAAATCCAAATCAATCACCAACAAACACCAAACCAAACCCCCTTACCTTATCCCTTTGCGATTTTTATTCTTTTGATTTGTTTTACAGGTGTGTCGGCAAGCTCAAAGCTTCAGCCATGGCTCCAATGAAGTTTCAAAGAGCTCCACACTTTCAGATCTGAATAACCAACAAATAATCTGAACAATCAACAACACCACTACTACACTCACGTCATTGTGAAACTTTAAGGTTGTGGTGAAAAATAAAAAGTTGTGATGAAAATTAAAAAATGAAGAAGAAGATGGTAATGGGAGGGGGAAAGGAAGATTTTGATTTTTTTTAATTCTTTTTTTAACTTTAATTTTTTCTGACGCGCCAGTTTTTTTTGTTTTTTTTATTTTTTTGCCACGTCAGTTTTAGGGAGTAAATAAATTCACTTTTAAGTAGTAAAGGTGTGTAATAGGTCGTCATAATAGTTGAAGTGTGTAACTGACTTTTCGATACAAGTTGAATGGGGGAATTTATGCCTTTTCCCTACATTGAACATGGCAAGTTACTGTAGAGCATGGCAATTGTCAGTTAGTAAGCTTGACCTCTCTAGCTCACTTGTTTGCATTCTAAATGATTATTATGCAAGTTGACCCATGCCTCCATCTTTGATATTGTGTTTCCTTCATTCTAGTTAATTATTGTTGGCATTTTAAGAGTTAAGTTTAGAAATTTTGTTTTCACCAGTACGCAGCTATGTGGTTGATTTATTGATTTGTAATTTTTATCATGCTCAAAATGAATTGTTCATTGTTGTAATATGCACTTGAAGTTGCAGCATGCTTGTTCAGTTTTATTCGGTTTCCTTTTTGTTAAATTAGCGGATGGCTACTTACATTCTGTCTGAATTTTTTTATGCATATGAAATCTTCCCGAGTTCGCTACGAACTCCCATTATTTTTTTTGCCTTGCATTTCGAGAGAGCCATTAAGTCTCAAATCCACTTCTATCGAGTCAGCTGAGTCTTTGTAGTTGACATATAGGTTGACGACGATAAATATGGGCTGAAAATTGAATTTTCATATTCTGGAAATTTGCAAACAGGCTGAGATGTGGTCTATATACATTGATATACTTGTTGTATACACTGGAATACAGTCACAAAAATACAATGATACAGGTTCAAAAAAGGAATATAGGTCAAAAGCTGACATGCAGGAATGATGCAGAAATACGAACCCAAAATATGGCCGTATACAGTGGTATACATAGATTCTACAAGGCAAATAGGCACAAAAGCCTTAAACAATTTCCAGCAGGTCTTTGAAACAAATGGGCCAAAGCTCATCCTCTAGGGTAACAACCCAAAACTGAAATTAGGCCCAAGTACTGGCCCAGACGGACACATAACCAGACTTGGGCCCTAGTCTCTCTCTTTATTTTCATCTCTTTCGTATTTGTTGAACCGTTTATTTGCTAATTAACTCTAAGGCTTTGCTCTAATTCAAGTCCCCAAAATGATACTAGTGTAAATCTTCAAAATCATGAACATGGTGTGTCTGAAATGCAAAATCATGACATACCCTATTTCATGACATTAGAGAATGAGGAAGACATTTTCATGTCTACATATGAATCTGAGAGGGAATATTGTTCAGTTTGGTTTGAGGAAGCCAAAACAGATTTGAAAAAATGTATGTTTTTTAGTAGAAAATAAAGTTGAAACGGGCTGTAACGATTTGGAGTTTGCATAAAAATAAGGAGTTCAAGGTGGTAACATCAACCAAGAGTCTATGGGTTGCGGATAGTAATTTAATTGCTATTGCTATTGGTGATGTTTATTTGAACAAAGTTGAACCTTGGGATCTTCCATGTAAGTTTTTTCATTTCATGAAGCGATATAGACAGTGAACATTCACATAGTGGATTTTATTATTTTTGTCACGACTCAACCCACCGGGCCGTGGGGCACCTACATACTACCACCTAAGTAGGAAAACTTTCATATCTCGATAATTAAAACATGCGGAAAAGTAAATAAAACAGAGATAAAATGTACCATCGAAAGATTATAAATAAGACTCTTAAACAAATTCGTTCTAAGACTTGTAAAGTAATTTAACAACCCCAAGGATCTAGTCTAAACAGGTACAAGAGCTACTAAAGGTACAACTGGACATAATAATAAAAGACACAGCTCCCACCATGCGGAAGGAAAAGTAGAAGCTACTGGAGAATTCTTCGTCTTCACCTAATGAAACATCACCAACCTGCATCCAGACTATGTCAAAGACATAGCAAGAGTAGTATCAATACAAACCACACGTACTGGTAGGCATCATCGGTCAACCCGACGCCCACCACATAGCATAGGAAATCAATTAATAAGAGTATGCCATAAACCACTCGCTCTTTCACCTTTAGCCTCACTTGGATACCTCAAAAATTACACTAGTACCTCCTACCACTAACTATCTCCTCGGTCAACCCACTCACTAGGTTCTTGATCATTGACTAACCATTCTAACACATAGAAAAGTTCCCAAATACAATTACCATCATTCCAACTAGCCACTCACGTCATATTACCAGCCATAGCCACATGATACATTACACCAAACCTTCTAACCTCTAACATGAATCCCTATCTCCAAGATGAAATCCACCTAAGCATTACATCATGTACGCTACCCCCACCTTTCAACCTTGGAACATACGGACCACCCTAGTCCCTCAACATTATCACTCTTGAACTCATGGCCCTTCCGGATTCACTCCACAACGAGATGCATACGGGTTAAATCAACATAATAGAACAAACATAAGTAGATTATCATATTCATTTACAACTCCGGAAAACACATCAAATATCAGTTACGAACAACGTTCCATTTCACATTCCAAGATCCACAAGTATATCCAATCAGTGGTCCTCTCATGGGACCCAAACCACACTGTTAGCATACTGGAACGTGGTACCCGATCCAGTGTTTATGCAGGAACGTGGCAACCGATCCCATAGTTATGCCGAAACGTGGCAACCGATCCAAGTTAGTTATGCCGAAATGTGGAAACCGATCCAAGTTAGTTATGTCGGAATGTGGCAAACGATCAACTCAACAAGCCACAATCACAATTACAAAAATACTTATTCATAATCACACAATCAAGTCATGATTCATGGCATTCATCATTCTCAGATTCTCGTTTACAATTAGCATATCAACAACGCAACTTTCACATACCTACATGTATCATAACGAAGCAAGAACAAGCATACATTACACAATCATAGAATCACAACCATCCATATGAACTATTCCTTGACATATATCGTGTAAACGTTCCTTCTACCATGCTCAGCCCTAGTTCATCATCTAAGGCTTCTTCCTAGGGTTTTCATCATAATTCGTTCGATGCACGAAGGCCTACGCATAAATCCTACCATTGGTTATCATTACACTACACAGAGGGCACAAATTTATAACTACTCAATTATAAAACCTAGCATATCTGGGCGCCAAGCAGATGCACAGAGTTTTGGTCTTTGATTCTTGTTTCTGAGATTCGCGATGGTGATCTTGACCGGAAATCCCCAATCCATCAACATCTTCACCCTAGAAATCTCTCCCTCCCTCTTTCCCAAGCTTGGAGCAGCTTTTTAGGGGTTTCTAGGGTGTTTTATGACTAATTTAGGTATTTTAGGAGGAAGGAGAAAATAGGATTCTGCGTTATTTACATTTTGTCTCGCTTTTCCCGCTTTGGCGCCAACTTACCCCGCTCTGGCGTCGCTGATATACCGTGAGTTTACGGTATTTCTAATACGTTTCACTTACTAGTTGTGTGTGTCTAAGGCCTTTTTATATTGGTTTTGATGTGTTTTTACCATGTTTTGCAGGAAAGACGTTCAGGTGCGGATGTGTAGAGACAGCTGAAGGAATTGCAGAAAGGGGGCATCCACGGAGGTGATCTACGGACCGTAGATCCATCCACGGTCCGTAGGTTATGACCGTAGATCAGCAGGCATGATAGTGAGGATAAATCAGGGAAATCTGACCAAGTGTGGAACCACGGCGCCCATTGACGGTCCGTAGACTGATCTACGAACCGTACTGTTGATCCGTAGAGTGATACTGCGAGGGTTCCAGTACCTGATTTTTGAAGATTCTAAGTATGGAGCTACGGAGGGGATTGACGGACCGTAGGTCGATCTACGGTCCGTGCTGCTGGTCCGTCGTTTGCTTCAGAGAAGCTGAGTTTTGGATGTCTAAATATTTTCTTAAGTCCTGAGTGACGGAAGGGACCTACGGACCGTAGATCCATCGACGGTCGGTAAGTCAGTCTCGTGGATCGGAGACGCATACCTGAACAAAACTTTCCTTATTTTGTTTCCTTTTTATTTAGGATTTGTTTTCTATAAATAGGACATGTAAACCTCGTTTTTGGGGGTTAGACATTATTATTCTACTTTTACTTTGTAACTTTGGAGATTAGTTTGCAACCCTAGCAATTATTGATTTCCCAAGTTCGTTTTGAAGATTTCTGACTTTGCAATTCAGTTAATTTTCTGGGTTTATTATTCTCTTTACGTAAGTTCATGATTTCT
>NW_006238945.1:1027384-1027557 GCF_000226075.1 Solanum tuberosum
TTTAGTTTTAACTACAATATTGAACGTTAGTCAAATATTTCCTAATTTTACTTTCTTTTCTTTGTTTTTGTCTCTCTCAGGTTCAGACTTTAGTGTATGCCAAGTACACGAAGGCAAGGCGAACCACTTACTCCGTACGATCCAGAGTTGAACAGAACTTTGCGAAGAATGAA
>NW_006238945.1:1031968-1032930 GCF_000226075.1 Solanum tuberosum
GAATGGATTGGTCAAGGAAGCTTGATGATGCTCTATGGGCATTATCGCACTGCATACAAGACCCCCGTAGGTATGTCTCCTTACCAACTTGTATATGGGAAATCTTGTCATTTACCAATCGAGCTAGAGCACAAAGCTTTGTGGGCAATGAAGAAGTTAAATTTGGATTGGGGCGCCGCATCTAATCAAAGAATGGATGACCTGAATACACTTGATGAGTTTTGCCTAAAAGCTTATGAAAGTTCAGCCTTATACAAAGAGAAGATGAAGAGGTATCATGATCAAAGAATTGAAAAGCGAGAATTTGTGGTTGGTGATCTGGTGCTGCTATTCAACTCTAGGTTGCGCCTATTTCCAGGCAAACTCAAGTCCAAGTGGACCGGGCCATTTTTGCTCACGAAAGTGCTCTGTCATGGAGCAGTTGAGCTTGAAAATAAGGATGGAACAAGGTTTGTGGTGAATGGGCAAAGGATCAAGATCTATCTGGGAAATGCTAAAACTGTATAAGAGGTGATTGAGGCTTACAATCTTGATGAAGTCTGAGTAATCAAGACACATGCGTCGTGCCGCGACGTTAAATCAAGCGCTGCTTGGGAGGCAACCCAAGATGTACAATCTGGCCAATGATAGGGTCCTGTTTCCATTTAGTAGTTTAGCTTTCTTTGAATACTTGCGTCTTTGTATCAATTTAGGTAGGTGTTTCAGTATTTTAGCTCTTAGTATTGGCTGGAAGTAATATAGGGTCCGTGTCTAAAAAGTGTCCAGAAAATGTAAAACTAAATAGCCTATTGGTTGCTTCATGTGCAGGTACACCACGCAAGAAATCTGCAGAAAATGGTCTGGTGCAGAGGTCTACGGACCCCATCGATGGTCCGTCGATTGATCCACTAACCGTCAATGGTGTCTGTAGATCCCAGGTAAGTCCCTAACGTTGTCCTAGTATAATTGTGATCTACGGTACT
>NW_006238945.1:1033374-1034532 GCF_000226075.1 Solanum tuberosum
GTCAGGAGTTGGGTCTTGACCTTGGGTAATTGTTAGAAGAAATTGCATGATAAACTTGAAAATTACAATGCCCTTGGAACGATAGATAGTGATTATGTAGCATTATTGTATGTGATCGAAAATCTATATGTTAGTTTTGACTTATGGTTCCACATCTAGTCTAAATTGTTGGGTATAATAATTGGTCGGAATCTTAAGAATGACGAACTAGCATATTTCAATTGTGTATATGCATGAGTAGGTTGTGTTAATATTGAATCCAAAAGCCAAAAATGTATGGTACCTGGCACTGTTTGCTTCCACGATACCCCGTCTACGGACCGTAGATCCATCTACGGACCGTAGATGGGGTTCGTCATTTGATGCACCTAAAAATTTTAACCAAGTGTAAAACCACGGATGTGGACTACGGTCCGTAGATCCATCTACGGACCGTTCTGTACTTCCGTGGTTTTCATCTGCGACCTATATTTCAGGCACCCTGATCCACGGAAGAGATCCACGGACCGTAGATCAGTCTACGGACCGTAGGTCTCCTCCGTGGATGACTCTGTAGCATCTGTCATTTTTTTTTGTGGACTTAGTTTGGGTCGTTACCAACTCGAAATAAGTTCTTTTGCTGCACATGGTTAGTTTTGACACTGATGACGTTCCTTCAGGTACGATGGCACCCAAGAAGATGGTCACCTACTCGAAAAGGGGCAAGTCCAAATCGGTTGCCCCTAGCTTCCGGTTGATTGATGAGGACACCGAGAACGACTCTGACCCCGCATATGTGCCTCTCAACCCTAGGTTTTCTCGCACTGCACCCAGAAGCACACCCCGGAAGGTGCTCCCCGACGTAGTCACTGTCTCCCAGTCTGATGAGGAGCACACACTGATCGGGTCACCTACTGGGACTGCTTCCAGTTCAGAGGAACAAATGTCCGGATCCGAGTTTGCCCCTGCCTCAAACTCGCAGTCGGCCCACTCTTCACAATCAGAGTCTGTCCATGCTTCAGGCTCCGGTGACCAAGCAGCCTCGTCTGATGAGGCAAATAGCTCGGAGTCCATACCTATACCACGGAATGATAACCCCACTCCAGTAGCTGGCGAGCCCAATAGATGGTGCATAGAGGGCCAATGGCAAATATATAGGGATGCCAAGATGATCAATGA
>NW_006238945.1:1039060-1064213 GCF_000226075.1 Solanum tuberosum
TGTGGGGAACACACATACCCTAGTTACTTCTCTTATCTTGATAACAACCAAAGTTGAGTTTGATTATTGATTACTTATTAAGTTCTTACTATTTGTTTTACACAAACACAACCCCCCTTTTATTACCTGTTTCTGGAAATAATTTGACTAATTGAATATAATTGTTGGTTAAAAGTAAAGTCTAAACCATTTTCCTCGTGGGATCGATCCCAACCTACAAGTTGGGTTCTTTACTTGATAACGATCGCTTATGCTTCTGAAGGAGGTGTAATTTGAGCGTATCAGCCGCCTTAGCGGCAACTGGCCCGCTCTAGCGGGACCATGGCCCAGAATTTTCCCAAATTTTTATTTCTCTAAAATAACGACGGTTCAGGTCGTTACAATAGATACCAATTTACCCCTCGTTCGTCCCCGAATGACTAGTGCATGGATCATCACACACCCTATTTCGGAGTACTTCCAAACTAACGAATAGGGCCATCACGGAACCACGAAGAATAGTGACTTTTCAAGTAGTTGACGCAAGAAAGGTGCTATTCCCGAAGACATGAAGAAGAATGCAGCAACATATGAAGAAACAAAAGTGTTTAAACTACACGGTCTGGCCCACCAGAGCGGCAGACCTTCAGCTGAGGCGAGATATCTCCTGTTGTGGTTGGAGATCGGAAACAGTAAAAGGGGGAATGGGAAATGGCTTCCTTATTCTCCCTTTTTCAAACTCACAACCACCCCAAAATTCCCTCGACTCGATCATTCCGGATGTCATTTCTAAGGTAATTCTCGCATTCCTTACACTCTTTACTTCATTATTTGAATAACAACAATTGCATGCTGCTATTTGATTGAATAGAAGCGATTTTGGTGTAGTTATTTGAAAATAAACTTAGATTGCTAAATTGTTCGAAGAACGTAGCATGGGCACTTCCCTTACGTCCCCAACATTTCCACAATGTCTTGGGCGTAAGGATTTTGTAAACATATGGTTAAATCGATACAAAACAGGTGGGGGAAGTTGAAGGGTCTATTGGTGTAAAGCTCCAATTTAGGAGTTATTTTACCAAAATAATTGCTTATTTATGTTCTAAGGTAGTTTATCTACTCTGATATGCTAAAATTCTGCCAAAAACGGAGGTTTTGGGATGAAGAGGCCCCATTATCGCGCCTGTTGTTTGTCCTAGATGAAGGCCGCTCTGGAGACCTTCATCCCGCTATGGCAGCCTTCATAATCCCGCCAAGGCGGGATTCTGGCTGCTGTGGCGGGATATGCCAGACCAGTGGCCTGCCCCCTTAACTAAAAAATTTATATCTTCTTATTTTAGCCTTAAACCGACTATCCTATCGTGTTCTAACTTATATTTAACTTGTTGCAGGCTCTCTAAATGACAGGTCTAAATGAAGACAACTTACCTTTCATTCAGTTCCCAAATACCACGAGGCGGGAAAGGCATCACGACAACCACAACACAAGGTTCTGTTGCGAGAGAGGGTTCATGTTACTCATGCTAGAGGAGAAGGCACCTACATTTTATGATCGCCTGATGGAGTTCGGATGGGCTCCACTGACCGAGGCTCCCTCAGATGCACGTTCCACTTGGGTGAGGGAGTTCTACGCCATCCTACCTACTGTGCAATGGGACGACCCTCACCCCGTCATCCTTATCCGGGGATTTGACATTCCCCTGAATTTCACTGCCATTAATGAGGCTCTAGAGGTGTTGGAGGTCTCGAACGCTGAGTACGAGGCCAAGCTGAGGGAGATGGATCTGGAGTGGCTGAGAGATGCTCTGGTTGAGCATGCGCACCGGGATCAGGTCTACTGGGCTACTGTAGAGGGTATTACTAGCACTGATTGGTCACCTGATGCTAAGATGTGGCTACACTTGGTGACTAGGAGGATCCGCCCTTCGAGCAACCATACCGACGTGACATTTCCTCGGGTCTTGGTGGTGGCGTGCGCCATATAGGGCATAGAGCTAAATATGGGGGCGCAGATCATTTCGGAGTGGAAGATGTTCCACCATGGTAACAAGAAGGGTTTTTACCTACCGGGACATATTATTGCGCTGTGCAAGTGGGTGAGAGTGCCACTTTTTTTACGCCGATGAGGTACTTCCTATGGATCCCCCGCTTCACACTCTTTTAGTTAGAGCAGGTTCTACTTCTAGGAGCAATAAGAGGAGAACGGGTAGGGCTAGCAGCAGTAAGGCGGCCGCGGATTCGGACGATGAGGGCCCACTCTCAGGTGCAAGGGTCGAGTAGGATGGGGCAGCCGTTCGGAAGAGATTGGGGAGTGCCTTTGCTGACTTCACTCCGGTTCCACCCAGCACTGTCTTAGAGGTCGAAATGCTCAGCCGTGAGCTATGCCAGGAGAGGAGGAAGGGTCTGGAGAGGGATTGTCTGATGGTCCAGATATAGAAGACCGTGAGGACCATATTCAGTTACGTTGTCCCTGGCCAGGAGCTTCCCCGGGTCGAGAAAGGGGATTTCCAGCACTCTACTTTCCTGGACGAGGTCGTGAAAGGCTTTGTGCCTCCGGAGGATCTATTCTCAGATGTTGACATCTCCCAATCCGAGGGTTCTTGATTTGCTTCTTCTCCGCCCCTTTTGGCTTGTAAAGTTTAAGACAACTCTGTTTTTATCTTTCGCTTTCCTAAGTTTTTGTAGCACATGGATCCTATTTTTCTAGTTATTTTACGCAGCTCGTAATTAATTGCTAAGTTTTATAAACTATTCTCGATTGCTGAACACTGATTGAATTGCAGGGGATTAGCCTAGATACCATTAGGGGTCCTTATTGAGTAGCTTGGAAAAATAGGGGAGGCAGGCTGAGGTTCTGCCTCGCCTCATCCCGCTTTAGCGAGAAAATTTCCACACTGGCGGCCCCGCCTTGGCGGGAAGAATCCCGCCCCAGCGGCCATAACGGAAACAGAAACCCAGGCCAACATTTTTCTGGGGTTCTTTTCTCTTTTCTACTTTTCCCGAAGGTTCCTAGCTCTGCCAAATGAATTTAGGATAATTCTCTGAGCTAAGAGAAATCATGTCTATCCTAAGTAAATCCCACGATACACGAACCAACTCGTTCTCATTAATTTAGCACCACAACCCACACATCCCCAAGATACACCCAAACATTCACGCAGTTATTACCTAAGCGCAAGACACATTCAGACCTTTCTTATGATTTCCACGTGGTTTATCTAACCCTTGCATCAAACCTAGTCAGGATCTTCTTTTTACCTCGAGTTTCGCGATACTCAAACATTTACAACTCACATAACTTCAATCAATTAGGCCAACACATTGCACATTTTAAGGTTCAGACACACACTTATAGTGCACATTATCATGTTCAAGCAATTACACTTCACATTCACAGTTAGTTCAGACAACAAGAAGTACACATTCACAGTAATAACTACACAGCAGAACAATTTCACCTTATTAGTTAGTTCGTTCCATAGATGACCATTACTGATCATCCATGCCTTTTTACAACCCTTAAGGCCAGATACCAATTGGAACTTTCCCAGTTCCAATTAACTTGTTGTGTCCTTTCAGTCGTAACAATGACGTCTAGTTCACTTCGTTCAGATACCAATTGGAATCGAGAGATACCAATTAGAATCAACTCATACCACCAACGACACTCGCACAAAAAGAGAGAATAAGTGAAACAACTTCCTAGAATGCTTCCTATCTTCCTGAAGATTAGATGTGGACGTCAACACACCAATTCGCAGGAGTCTAGTCAGCATTTTGCTCTTATACTGGGAGACCGGTAACCTAGGCTCTGATCCCAATTTGTCACGACCCAATCCACCGGGCCGTGCGGGCACCTAAATACTACCACCTAAGTAGGAGAACCCTCATATCTCGATATTTAAAACATGCAGAAAAGTAAATAAAACGGTGATAAAATGTAGCATCGAAAGTTTATAAATAGGACTCTTACACAAATTCGGTCTAAGACTTGTAAAGTAATTTAACACCCCCAAGGATCTAGTCTAAACATGTACAAGAGCTATTAAGAGTACAACTAGATATAATTATAAAAGACACAACTCCCACCAAGCGAAAGGAAAAGTAGAAGCTGCTGGAGAATTTCTTCATCTTCACTTAATGAAACATCACCAACGTGCATCTAGACTATGTCAAAGACATAGCAAGAGTAGTATCAATACAAACCACACGTACTGGTAGGCCTCAACAGTCAACCCGACGCCCACCACATAGCATAAGAAATCAATTAATAAGAGTATGTCATAAACCATTCGCTCCTTCACATTTACCATAACTTGGATACCTCAGAAATAACACTAGTACCTCTTACCACTAACCATCTCCTCAGTCAACCCACTCACTAGGTTCTTAATCATAGCCTAACCTTTTTAACACATAGAAAAGTTCCCAAATACAATTACCAGCATTCCAATTAGCCACTCACGCCATATTACCAGTAATAGCCACATGACACATTACATCAAACCTTCTAACCTCTAACATGAATCCCTATCTCCAAGATAAAATCCACCTAAGCATTACATCACGTACGCTACCCCTACCTTTCAACCTTGAAACATACGGATCACCCTAGTCCCTCAACATTATCACTCTTGAACTCGTGGCCCTTTTGGATTCACTCCATAACGAGATGCATACGGGTTAAATCAACATAATAGAACAAACATAAGTATATTATTATATTCATTTACAACTCCAGAAAACACATCAAATATCACTTACGAACAACTTTCCATTTCACATTACAAGATGCACAAGTATATCCAATCATTGGTCCTCTCATGGGACCCGAACTACACTTTTATCATACCGGAACTTGGTATCCTTTCCAATGTTTACGCCGGAACGTGGCAATCGATCCAAGTTAGTTATGTCGGAACGTGGCAACCAATACAAGTTAGTTAAGCTGGAACGTGGCAACCGATCCATTCAACAAGCCACAATCACAATTACAAAATACATACTCATAATCACGCAATCAAGTCATGATTCATGGCATTCATCATTCTCATATTCTCGTTTACTATTAGAGTGATCAATAATGCAACTTTTGCATACCTACATGTATCATAACGAATCAAGAAGAAGCATACATCACACAATCATAGAAACACAACCATCCCAATGAACTATTCCTTGACATATATCGTGTAAACGTTCCTTCTACCATGTTCAGCCCTAGTTCATCATCTAAGGTTTCTTCCTAGGGTTTTCATCATAATTCATTCGGTGCACGAAGGCTTACGCATAAATCCTACCATTGGTTATCCTTACACTACGCAGAGGGCACAGATTTATAACTACTCAATTTTAAAACCTAGCCTACCTAGGTGCCAAGCAGCTGCACGGAGTTTTGGTCTTTGATTCTCGTTTCCGGGATTCGCGACGGTGATCTTGATCGGAAATCTGCAATCCATCAACATCTTCACGGAAGAAATCTCTCCCTCCCTCTTTCCCAAGCTTGTAGCAATATTTTAGGGGTTTCTAGGGTGTTTTACGACTAATTTAGGTATTTTAGGAAGAAGGAGAAAATAGGATTTTGCGTTATTTACATTTTGTCTCGCCTATCCCGCTCTGGAGCGAACTTACCCCACCCTAGCGTCGCCGCCATAGCGGCAACTGGCCTGCTCTGGCGGGACCATGCCCCAAAATTTTTCCAGATTTTTGTTTCTCTAAAATAACGACGGTTCGGGTCATTACAATTTTTTTATTGTTGTGTTTGAATGTAGGGAATGCAAAAATGGGGGTAAAGGAATGACATTCTTTAGTGATACCCATTTGGTTTCTTGGTGTTACGTTTTTGTAATTTCACCAAGTAATGAAATCATTTAACTTTAAAAAATACTTTCTCATCTCTGAACTTCAACATAATAAGTGATATATTTAAAATACGCTTTAACTTTATTGGAAGATTCTCTAATCGAAAACCATCATTATGAATTACGTGATGATACAACATTTTTCCACGCCGTCAAAACTGTCATATATCGTGCCAAGATATAGAACCTCTCAACTAAGTTGTAACACTCCAAGTCCAAAAGAGGGCACCATATAAGATTTTAAGGTTCCCAGGTGCCATCCACGAAGGCCAACCATGGCCCGTAGGTGGGTCCGTGGGTAGGCCACCCAGAAAAGCTGGCCAGGCAGGAACCACGACTGGACCTAAGGACCGTTGGTGGGTCCACGGTCCGTGGTCCAGGAGCCGTAGGTCAGACGTCAAATTTCAAACTTTCTGATGACCAACGACGGATCACGAGGACAAGTCGTGGTTCAGACCACGATCCGTTAACTGGGGTCCGTGATTGGTAGGTAGGTGGTTATTTTCAGGGGTAGTTGGGTTATTTCCTAATTAATTAACTCCTATACTACGTTGTTTTACCCTTCACTAAGACCCCTATATAAGTGTTTTCAACCACCAAATTAGCCCATTCAAGTCATTCTTCCAAAATCACAAAAGAAAATCAATTCTCCTCTCCAAAATATTTCTCTCTCTAGAAACTTGAAGAAGAAGAAGGATTCAACCTAGGGTTTCAAGTCAACTCATAATTTACTCCATTGAAGATTAGAATTTGGCTTCAAGGTATGATAGTTTTCATCCATGGATTCCTTCCAGTCATGGAGTTCCTAAATTCCTCGATTTCTAAAGGTAGAATTCCCCAATTGAGTTAGGGTTTCTTCAATTATCATAGGTTCTTTTCATTATTGTTTTAAATGATTGATTTATGATCTCTTATGCATGAATTGATGCAATAACATAATTTTATGATGATTTCTCATGAACCCATGTAATCCCCATGTTTTCAAGTTATGAGTCATATGATGTGGGATTTTGAGTATAAAGCAAGAGTTTATGAAATTAAGCATGTATTGCAAGGTTTACATGAATTTATATCTAGCCCATGTTTTTTAAATGTTGATGATTGAAAGTGGGTGTTGAACCTCAAGAGGTGAATTATGGACGTATGCATTTTCTTATGAAATCTATGCAAATATTTTAAGGGTGCTTTGAGAGTAAAGTACCAATGATTATGAGGTGTTATTGAAAGGATTTTCTCATGTACACATAAGATCTAGATATGAAAGGTTTTCTCACATAACAAAGGATTCTAAGGTTGAAAGGTTTTCTCACCTATTTGAATCAAAGATTAAGAGTTATCATAATGAAACTAGCTTGGATTGGTTATCCTAGGATACCTTTCCATGGATGATGATTTAGCTTGGATTGTAAATATGATGTACCTTTCCATGGATAATAAGACCAATAAGAAATGACTATTCTGTGGGATTTATGCTTTGCACCGAGAGGATATTGAGATAGAAGCTCTTTCGTTAGTAGAGGTCGGGTTCTAAAAGCAATCTCCTTATCCCTTACATGTGTGCCCCCATAGGATTATTGTCTCAAGATACATTAGCTAGTGTATCCACTTAAGCTAGAAGTTCATGGTTCTACCTTGGCAAGTAGGACAACCCTTTTCGGTATGGGAGACACCGGGGTCATGTTATAGCTCACATGGTCTCAATATCGTTTAAGGTTAATTCCCCACATTAATAATGAACTAAGGTTACTTTAAGAAGTATCTCATATGAGTTTAAAGGTTTTAAAGATGATGTTAGCTTGCGTTGACCATGGTTTTATGACTTATGTTTTCTAACTGTCTTATCATGTTTTTAGCTAGGTCAATTGCATGTCATGAAATGAAATGTCCTTTTTAGAATGACTTAAATGGTTTATGCATGGCTATCATACTTGGTACAATTTTTTATACTAACGCATTCTCTTGCCTATATTTCCCCAAATGTAGGGTTCGACATTCAGGTTTCTCAATTTCGTGGCTAGTGATCGAGTTTGAGATTTTTGAGCTTTGGTGAGTCCTCATGCTTCGAGGATGAAGTTTTATTATTTCACTTTCTTTCATGTATTTCTCTTTTGGAAATGAACTATGGGCTAGGCCCAATTTAATTCTATTGTATTAGATAACTATGATGAGACAAATGTATTAGACTTTCACTTTGCCTTTATAAAATGTTTTGGACTTGGACTATTATTTTACTCTTATTGTTCTATTTCCTATGTTATGAGAGCTAAATGGCTTGTATGGAGTCCTTTGGGGTTCTATACGCCATGTTACATCTAGGGGGTACCCTTGGGTCGTGACAAACTTGATATTCATAGAACAAGGTTTAGAATGGTGCTAAGATATCTCATTTGTGAATGAGAGGCTACAAGATGATTAGGAAACTCCACTTCTTTCATTACTCTTAAGTCGTGCGATTTTAACTCTATAAGGTCTCTCTCTTATTCCTTATCTGATGCTCTACATGATATGGCTACACGAAGAGCTTATGCTAGAAGGAATGTGAGGGAGAATGCGGAACAAGAAGCTCCTCCCCATGCTCCTCAAGTTCCGGTCAATCCTTTGGCCGAGCAAGTGACTAATGTGGAGTTTAGGGCTGCTTTTCAAGTGTTGGCTCAAATCATGACTGCCCAAGACAATAGGGAGGTAGAGGTTCCCATGAACACAAATGTGGGTACAACGACTTCGAGAGTGAGGGACTTCACTAGGATGAATCCTTTGGAGTTTCATGATTCTACGGTTGAGGAAGATCCTCAAGAGTTTATTGATAAGGTTTATAAGGTTTTGATGATCATGGGAGTTACGCCGGTGGAAAAGGCGAAGTTGGGCGCTTATCAACTAAAGGGTGTGGCTCAAATATGGTATAACCAATGGAAGGAAGGGAGACTGGAAGATAGGGGTCCTCTAGATTGGGAGAAGTTTAAGGCCGCTTTTGTAACACCCCGTATCGTACGACAGACCAGATTGCAGAAATTAGAAGTTGCAGGTGCCACTGATGGGCACCACCCACGAACCGTAGGTGGGGTCCGTGGATGGCCACCTGCAACCATCCCCAGAAACAGCCTATAAAATATTCTAAGGCATGACCCATGGCCGAACCCACGGACCGTAGGTCAAACCACGGACCGTGGTCCTGGTCTGTGGATCGAGGCCCCAAAATCCCATCTCTGAAGCCAAACGACGGTTGACCAGAACAGACCATCGGTCCATCCACGGTTTGTCGGTCTGGTCCGTCGGTTAGCCCAACAACTTTTAAGTCAAGGGTCGTTTGGTCTTTTCCTTATGCACTGGACCCCTAAATTACATCATTTAACCCCTAAACTACGTAGTTTTGGTCAGTTTTAGCCTAGTAACTTAATTAGACCTTACCCTAGTAAACTCATTCTCCAAAGATTCATCAAGTTGAACGAAAAGAAGGAGAAAGAGTCGACCAAGCCCTAGTCTAAGAATGCAGTAGGTTTCATCAGTTCCAGCCCTGAAATCGAAAGATTTCTCCGTGAAGTTTATCACCATGTATGTGGGATTTCACTAGTGGATTCCTTTCACCTATTACGTCCCTCGATTTCAGTCAAAATCTTGATTCCCTTAATATTATCTAGACCTAGGGTTTCTTGAATGTTAGAAATTGTTGGGTTTTAGCTGTTAGAATAATCCAAATCAGATTATCATATTGTTTCTTAGTTTCTTGCATGATATTCAGAACTCTAGTTGTGTAGATTCGCTTAGTTCATTAATTACACATGCCAGGTCAGTCTAAATAGATATACATGCTTCAGTTTACGAATGTCATATTATCAGTTATAAATGTTGCATTCTCAGAGCTTGTATGTCAGTAATTGAGCTATCCAATACTTCAGTATTTCAGTCATTATATTTCTTATATACATTTTAATTGGAAGTAGGCTTAGACCGAGTGGACTAGGGTTCAGCATACCCAAATACTCCCAGAACTACGTGTCCCCATAGGTTTATAAGTCCCTTATATGGGAATTACATTTTAGTGATCACGCCAGTCATACCTCTATACCTCTGGCAGGGAATATTGGGTCCTCTCGATGGGGCGTATACATCGGACTCCACATTTAGCTTATGTGGTTTTATGTCGATTATTAGTAGCTCCCACAGTCAGATTCCAGTGTATTGACCAGATTATTAGTTACAATTTAGTATTCAGTCTCATCATATCATGTACTTGGTCATTGCATTTAGTTAGCTCAGTACTCAGTGTTTATATCATGTTCAGATTATATCATTGTTGTATCGCATTGTTTAGTTATATGTTTTATTCACTTTTATTCTATCTTACATGCTCAATACCTTTCAAGTACTAACGCATACTCTGTGTTACATCTTCCCGTGATGTAGGTTCGGGTCCTCAGCATTCAGATCACGCATAGATCGGTTCCCGATCTCCAGTTCAGAAGCATCAGTGGTGAGTCTTCATTCTTCGAGGACGATTCACATAATTATTTCTTTTCCCTTCAGTCTTTAGTTTCAATTTTGCTAGATCTAGCTGGGGCATGTCCCAGCATTTCTGGTCAGTTAGAGGCTTTATTTCAGACATAATTAGATTCAGTTTTAGCTTTAGTGTTTGATATTTCAGTTGTCATTAAACTCACAAATTATTTATTGAGATAGTAATGGGTATTCCCCATTATTTTAGTTTTATGATGATTTAACCTTCCACATAGTACTTTCTTAATTCAGTTATCTTTAAGTATGCTTATGATATGCTGACAGGGTTAGCTTGGGGTCACTCATGATCCTAGGTCCCGTGTCTGCGTCCTAGGGATAGCTTCGGGGGGTGACAAACTTTGTATCAGAGCATTAGATTTAAGAGTCCTAGGATGTCTTAAAAGGAGCACTAAGTAGAGTCCTTTTCATGGGTGTGAAGTGCACCACATCTAATGAGAGGGAGGCTACGAAGTGTTTTAGGAAAACTTCACTTTCTTGATATTCTTATCATGCATAAGGTATGATATCTTTCTAATCCATCATTATGTGCTTTCAGATTATGCCTCCTCGTAGAGCTTACATAATGAATGTGAATGCACGCAATGCTAACGCAACTCCACCAGTCCAAGACCAGGAAGTTTCGAATGCTATGTTTCGTAACGCCATTCACCTTTTGGCTCAGAGTGTGACCAACCAGAACAACTAGCAGGTTCCAATTCCTGCAAATGCTAGTGGTGGATCAGTGGCAGCTAGGGTTCATGATTTTGTTAGGATGAATCCGCCTGAGTTTTTAGGGTCATAGATTTGTGAGGATCCCCAAAACTTTATAGATGAAGTCAAGAAGATCTTTGGAGTGATGCAAGTGACTGGAAATGATAGGGTGGAGTTAGCATCCTAGTAGCTTAAAGATGTAGCTCACATATATTTTACTCAATGGAAAGAAAATAGGGGTACGGATGCGGCTCCTATCACTAGGGAGTGCTTTAGTGAGACTTTTCTGGACAAGTTCTTCCCAAGATAGTTGAGGGAGCCAAAAGCTCAGGAGTTCATGAATTTGAGGCAAGGTAGCATGTCGGTCCAAGAGTATGGACTCAAGTTTACCCAACTCTCTAGGTATGCTCCTCACATGGTTGTCGATTCTAGGCTCAAATGAATAAGTTTCTTTATGGGGTATCCGACTTAGTGAAAACAGAGTGTAGGCATGCTATGTTGCTAGAAAATATGAATATCTCTAGGCTCATGATTCATGCTCAGCAGGTTGAGGGAGATAAGCCTAGGGAACATGCTAAGGATAATAAGAAGGCTAGAATAGGCAACTATGAGTATTCTTAACAGATATCGAGTGGTGGAAATCGCTCGCAGTTTTAGCAAATGTCTTCAGCTCCAGCACCTTCATCAGATAGTGTTCCATCTACTAGGTTTCGACAGGATCACAATGGTAGGGCATCAGGCTCTAAGTCTCACAGAAGTGTTTTAGGCACCATAACCTACCCAACTTGTCCAAAGTGTGGTAAGAACCATCCGGGAGAGTGTCTTGCAGGAAAGGAAGGATGTTTTAGGTCTGGCTAGTCTGGTCATAGGTTGAGAGATTTTCCTTCTGCTAAATAGGGCCAAGGAGGAAATAATGGTATGGCTCAGTCTACAAATTCACCAGCACTAGCAGGTCGCCCGACTCAGCAGGTAACTCATCTAGAACAGGTGGTGGTAAGCGCCAAAACAGGTTGTATGCTCTTCAGGCTCGCCAAGATCAGGAAGATTCTCCTGATGTAGTCACTGGTACATTATGAGTCTTTAACTTAGATGTTTATGCTTTGTGAGACCCAGGGGCTACTCTTTCCTTTGTAACTCCTTAGATAGCCGTCAACTTCGATGTTAGTCCAGAAACTCTCTCAGAACCCTTCTCAGTCTCTACTCCAGTCGGTGACCCAGTTATAGCTAGACGGGTATACATAAATTGCCCTCTCACAGTCTCTCAGAAAGTCACTTCAGCAAATCTTGTAGAGTTAAAAATGGTAGATTTTGATGTCATTCTGGGTATGGATTGGTTACATTCATGTTATGCCTAAGTTGATTGTAGAACTAGGATCGTTCATTTTCAGTTTCCGGATGAACCAATCTTGGAATGGAAGGTAGTAGCTCAGTGCCTATGGGTCGATTCATTCCTTACCTTAAGACCAAAAAGATGATTTCTAAGGGGTATCTCTATCATCTAGTTCGGGTTAAGGATTCAAGCTCTGAAACCCTTCTAGTAGTTAATGAGTTCCCAGAAGTGTTTCCAAAAGATCTTCCTGGAGTTCTTTCTGAAAGGGAAAAGGGAAATCGACTTTGGAATTGATCTCCTTCCAGATACCAAGCCTATTTATATCCTCTTTAAAGAATGGCTCTATCTGAGCTTAAGGAATTGAAAGAACAATTTAAAGACCTTCTAGATAAGGGCTCTATCAGACCTAGTAATTCCCCATGGGGTGCACCAGTGTTGTTCGTGAAGAAGAAAGTTGGTTCTCTCAAGATGTGCATTGACTATCGGCAGTTGAAAAAAAGTCACAATCAAGAATAAGTACCCTATCCCTAGGATTGATGACTTGTTCGACAAACTTCAGGGTACCAGTCATTTCTCGAAGATAGACCTCAGATCCGGTTATCATCAGCTCAGAGTCAGAGATAGTGACATTCCAAAAACAACCTTCAGAACTCAGTATGGTCATTATGAATTTGTAGTTATGTCATTTGGACTAACCAATGCTCCTGCAGCTTTCATGGATTTGATGAACATGGTGTTCAAGAAATATTTGGACTTGTTTGTTATCGTCTTTATTGATGAAATCCTTATTTTCTCTAGGAATTAGGAAGAACATGTGACTCATTTGAGGGTTGTCCTGCAAACTCTCAAAGATCGCCAGTTATTCGCTAAGTTTAGCAAATGTGAATTCTGGTTGCAATCTGTTGCTTTCCTTGGTCATATTGTGTCTAGCGAACGGATCTGAGTGGATTCACAGAAAATAAAAGTAGTGAAACAATGGCCCAGACCTACCTCTCCTATAGATATGAAAAGTTTCTTGAGTTTGGCAGGTTATTACAGAAGGTTCGTGAAAGGATTTTCATCCATAGCTTCTCCATTGACTAAGTTGACTCAGAAAAAAGGTTAAGTTTCAGTGGTCAGACGATTGTGAGAAAAGCTTCGCAGAACTGAAAACTAGGTTGACTACAACTCATGTTTTGACTCTACCAGAAGGTTCAGACGGTTATGTGATCTATTGTGATGCATCCAGAGTTGGCCTAGGTTGTGTGTTAATGCAACGATGTAAGGTTATAGCTTATGCTTCTAGATAGCTTAAGGTGCATGAGAAGAATTATCTGACTCATGACCTCAAGCTTGTAGCAGTAGTGTTTGCACTTAATATTTGGAGACATTACTTGTATTGTGTTCGCGTAGATGTGTTCACAGACCATAAGAGCTTTCAATATGTGTTCACCCAGAAAGAGTTGAATCTTCGCCAGATGAGATGGCTTGAGTTTATCAAAGACTATGATAAGAATGTTCTTTACCATCCTGGTAAGGCCAATGTAGCAACAAGATGCTTTTAGCATACTATCTATGGGTAGTGTAGCACATGTTGAGAAAGAAAGAAAAGAAATAGAAAAAGATGTTCACAGGCTTGCTCGCTTGGGAGTTGCCTTACGAGCATATCAGATGGTGGTGTAACAGTTTAGAATGGGTCAAAATCTTCATTGGTAGCGAAGGTTAAGGAAAAGCATGACAGTGATCCTATATTGCTTCAACTAAAGGGTGTGGTTCATCAGTAGAGAGTTGAGGTTTTCTCCAAAGGGGGAGATGGTATGCTTCGCTACCATGGTCAGTTATGTGTTCCTAAGGTGGGTGAGTTGAGACAGTCGATTCTTGCAGAAGCCCATAACTCCAGGTATTCTATTCATCCAGGCACTACTAAGATGTACCGTGATCTGCGGGAAGTCTTTTGGTGGAATGGTATGAAAAGGGATATAGCAGATTGTGTGGCTAAGTGCCCTAATTGTCAACAAGTGAAGGTAGAACATTAGAAATCAGGAGGTATGGCTCAAGAAATAAACATTCCTACTTGGAAGTGGGAAGTGATCAACATGGACTTCATTACAGGTTTACCTCATACTCACAGACAGCATAATTCCATTTGGGTGATAGTTGATAGAGTTACTAAGTCTGTGCGCTTTTTGGCTAGTAAGACTACAAATTCAGCGGAGGACTAGACCAAGCTTTACATTAATGAGATAGTCAAGTTGCATGGAGTTACTTTGTCTATCATCTCAGATAGAGGTCCTCAGTTTACCTCTCATTTTTGGAGGTCATTTCAGAAAGGTCTTGGTCCTCGGGTTAATCTTAGCACGACATTTCATATACAGACGGACATGTTGAGAGCTTGCGTGATCGATTTCAAGATTAGTTGGGATGATCACCTTCTTCTTATAGAGTTCGCCTACAATAATAGTTACCATTCCAGCATTCAGATGGCCCCTTATGAGGCATTATATGGGTGTAGGTTTAGATCTCCAGTTGGTTGGTTTGAAGTAGGTGAAGCAGCCTTGATAAGGCCAGATTCGGTTCATGATGCTATGGAGAAAGTTTAGGTCATTAGAGACAGACTTAAGACATCGCAAAGTCGCCATAAATGCTATGCAGATGTAACGAAAAGGGACTTGGAGTTCCAAATTGATGATTGGGTTTTCCTGATAGTAGCACCTATGAAGAGGGTGATGAGATTTGGCAAGAAAGGGAAGCTCAGTCCAGATATGTAGGCTCTTACAGAATTTTGAAAAGAATTTGTAAAGTGGCTTATGAGTTAGAGTTGCCAGCAGTACTAGCAACAGTGCATCCAGTCTTTCACATTTCATTGTTGAAGAAGTGTGTGGGTGATCCAGCATCTATAGTACCATTGGAAAGTATGGCTGTGAAGTATAGTCTCACTTGTGAGGATGTGTCAGTTGAGATTCTTGATCGTCAGGTTCAAAGGTTGAGAAACAAAGAAGTTGCTTCAGTTAAGGTTTTGTGGAGGAGTCAGTTCGTAGAGGGAGCTACTTGGGAACCAAAAGCAGCCATGAAAGCCAAGTATCCTCATCTATTTCCTTCCGATTCCATTCCAGCTTGAGGTAATAGTTCCTCTAGGTTTGTTCTTTGTTTTGGAGTCATGTGTTTTCTGTGTTTCCATGATTTCCTTATGTTATGCATGTTCATGAAAACTTGTGTTTTGAAAGAAAATGAGTTTACATGATTGATTTTCCTCATGTTGTTGTGCATTGAGTATGAGTTGCCTATAGACTTCATGAGATGAATTGATGAACATGCTTTAGCTATGATTTTTGAGATTGAATTGCGTATGGGATCTATGAGATTGTGTTGAACATGCTTTTAGCTTGGAGAAGGTAGTTACTCCTTGAAAATGAGTAATGTTGAAATTTCATGCATATTGGGTGATATACCATGAGTTTACGGTATTTTCGATGCATTTCACTTAGAGTTTGTGTGTGTCTTAGGCTATTTGTTATTAGATATAATAGTATTTTACTTGGAGTTGATGTTTCCTCCTTGTATATGTGCATTGCATGCATGATGGGTTGTTAGAGTTAGTTTCACCCCTCTTATGATGTTTTGAGAACTCCTAGCTTGGAGTCGATAGTTCCTCCTTGGTTATATGCATTTAGATGAAGTTGCATTTTAGGTTGGGTTGTCAGTTCCTCTCCTCATCTTTTAGAACCAGTTTGAATCTCATTCGAGGACGAATGATCCCAAGAGAGAGATATTGTAACACCCCGGATCCGAAAGAGGGCACCATAGCAGATTTTAAGGTTCCCAGGTGCAATCCATGAAGGCCAACCACAGACATGAGTTGAACCACGGACAGTAGGTGGGTCCGTGCATAGGCCACCTAAAAAAGTTGGCCACGCAGGAAACACGACTGGACCTACGGACCGTTAGTGGGTCCACTGTCCATGGTCCAGGAGCCTAGGTCAGACCTCAAATTTCCAACTTTCTGATGACCAATGATGGTCCACCTGGACGGGTCGTGGGTCAGACCACGGTTCATCGACTGAGTCCGTGGTTGGTAGGTCGGTGGTTATTTTCAGAGGTTGTTGGGTCTTTTTCTAATTAATTAACTCCTTACTACGTTGTTTTACCCTTCATTAAGACCCCTATATAAGTTTTTTCAACCTCCAAATTAGCCTATTCAAGTCATTCTTCCAAAATCACAAAAGAAGATCAATTCTCCTCTCCAAAATATTTCTCTCTCTAGAAACTTGGAAAAAAAAAAGGATTCAACCTAGGATTTCAAGTCAACTCTCAATTTTCTCCATTGAAGATTAGCATTTGGCTTCAAGGTATGATAGTTTTCATCCATGGATTCCTTCCATTCATGGAGTTCCCAAATTTATCTATTTCTAAAGATAGAATTCCCCAATTGAGTTATGTTTTCTTCAATTATCATGAGTTCTTTTCATTATTGTTTTAAATGATTGAATTATGATCTATTATGCATGAATTGATGAAATACTATGACTTTATGATGATTTCCCCATGAACCCATATAATCCCTATGTTTTCAAGTTATGAGTCATATGATGTGGGATTTTGAGTATAAAGCAAGAGTTTTATGAAAATAACCATGTATTGCTATCTTTACATGAATTTATGATGAAATCCATATCTAACCCATGTTTTCTAAATGTTGATGATTTAAAATGGGTTTTGAACCTCAAGAGGTGAATTATGAACTTATGCATTTTCTTATGAATCTATGCAAATATTTTAAGGGTGCTTTGAGTGTAAAGTACCAATGATTATAAGGTGTTATTGAAAGGATTTTCTCATAAACACGTAAGAGCTAGATGTGAAAGGTTTTCTCACATAACAAAGGATTCTAAGGTTTAAAGGTCTTCAAACCTAATTGAATCAAAGATTAAGAGCTATCCTAATGAAACTAGCTTGGATTGGTTATCCTATGATACCTTTCCATGTATTATGGTTTAGTTTGGATTGGAAAGATGATGTGCCTTTCCATGGATAATAAGAAAAATATGAAATGACTATTCCGTGGGATTTATGCTTAGCACCGAGAGGATATTGAGATGGAAGCTCTCCCGTTAGTAGAGGTCGGGTTTCTAGAAGCAATGCCCTTATCCCTTACCTATGTGCTCCCATAGGATGATTGTCTCAAGAGATATTAGCTAGTGGATCCACTTAAGCTAGAAGTTCATGGTTCTACATTGGCTAGTAGGACAATCATTTTCGGTGTGTGAGACATCGGGGATCATGTTATAGCTCACATGGTCTCTATATCGGTTAAGGCTAATTCCCCACATTGATAATGAACTAAGGTTACTTCGAGAAGTATCGCATATGAGTTCAAAGGTTTTAAAGATGGTGTTAGCTTGCGTTGACCATGGTTTTATGACTTATGTTTTCTAACTCTCTTATCTTGTTTTTAGCTTGGTCAATTGCATGTCATGAAATGAAATGTCCTTTTTAGCATGATTTAAATGTTTTATGCATGGCTATCATACTTGGTACATTATTTTGTACTAACTGATACATCCAATCTTACACCCCATTAAAAAGTATAAACGGTCGAAGTCAATCTATAGAACTCAATGTGAGTTGAGATCGATCCTACAGAGAATTGCTTTTCAAAAATGATTTCACTGTCGCATTTACCCAAATGTTGTTATTATTTCCTAGAGAAAATAGTTACCGAATGTAAAATGGGAATAGATGTAAAGTTCTAGTAACCAAGATTGTTAAACAAGATCCGGATTAACAATTAACAGAGTGTTGATTCTAAAGTTGTTTTGATAAATGAATAAAACCAGGGTTGTGTTTCCCATGACATTATATCTAGTGTTCATTCGTAACTGAGTTTCAGGTAATTTAGTCTTTGCAAATTATAGGCTAGTTGACTATATCTAACACTTCTCAGTCTAGTTAGATAATTTTCACTCAATTCCTCTCGATCCTTGAGCGTTCACAAATTCTATCCTTGCGTACAATGATGTTAAAGTTCTTTCTCTCGAACTCAAGCTTTAACGCCATTTTATCAGAATAACTCCACTTTTTCCCAACTATCTCTTTTCTCTCAAACAATTGATAGATACAGGCTGACTCTAATACGTGCACTCATTAGAACAAATGAATAACGCAAACTGAGTTAAATATTGCAAATACAATTTACCTTCTACTCGTTTTATGAATTCACGTTTAGATTTTTTTCATAATTCCCACAACCCTAATTGTGGTGTTTATCAACTCATGATTTCCACTAAATGAACAGAGATTAGTAATGAGAACATTAAGAAAGTTTACTTATGAAAATCTGCAAATTCAATGAACATTTGATATTGAGAAAATCAAAATCCAACTTCAAAGATCGATTCAATGTTAATCGATAAAAACCAAAGTCAAAGAATATTTTAAACTTAGTCGCTTGTTCCAGATATGACGAGATAAAACAAAACACAACCTAATTAATTTAAATAAAGTGTTTAAAAAGAGTCCTAATGGAAGTATCACTGAACTGTCGCGCATGTTCACGAGCAGTAAGACGACCCGTCATGGAATTCACGGTCTGTGAAGCCCACCATGGTCTTGACTTGGCACTTCTCAAATCTTAGTCCTTCAAGGGAAATTTCAGCCATTCAAAAGCCTTTAGGCATGCCTTACCAAAGGCAAATTTCAGCTCTTTCTCCAAAAGCTTGCTCAAGGGATGTGCAATTTTTGAGAAGTCCTTAATGAATCACCTATAAAATCATGCATGTCCTAAAAAGCTTCGAATACCTTTCACACAAATAGGTGGAGGCAACTTTTAAATCACCTCAATCTTAGCTTTGTCTACTTCTAATCCTTTTTGCGACACCTTGTGACTGAGGACTATACCTTCCTTGACCATAAAATGGCACTTCTCCCAGTTTAGCACTAGATTGTCCTCCTCACATCTCTGTAAAGCCCTGCTAAGATTGAACAAACAGTCATCAAAAGTGTCACCTACCACATAAAAGTCGTCCATGAATACCTTTAGAGTGTCATCTACCATGTCTGAGAAGATGGACAACATACACATCTGGAAAGTTTTTGGTGCATTACATAGTCCGAATGGTATGCGTTTGAATGAAAAGGTGTCATAAGGACACGTAAAAGTAGTTTTTTCCTGATCTTCAGGAGCAATTGATATCTGTTTGTACCCAGAGTATCCATTTAAGAAGCTATACCACCCTTTTCTAGCCAACTTGTCAAGCATCTAGTCCATGAATGGCATTGGGAAGTGGTTCTTTAAGGTCCACTTGTTCAGCTTTCTGAAGTCCATGCACACTTGCCATCCAATGACTGGTCTCTGCGGGATCAACTCGTTCTTTGCATTGGCAACTACTATCATACCACTCTTTTCGGGAACATATTGCACTGGGATGACCCAATGACTGTCAGAAATGGGGTACACAACCCCAATATCCAACCACTTTATGATCTCTTTTTTTACCACCTCTTGCATTGGTGGATTTAATCTCCTCTGGTGCTCTATGCTTGGGCTGCAGTCCTCCTCAAGTTGGATCTTATGAGTACAGATACCCGGAGGTATCCCAATTATGTCAGCAATGGTCCACCCAATTGCCCTTTTGTATCTTATCAGCACTTTAATCACAGATTGCACATGTTCATCATTCAAATATGTAGCCAAGATCACAGGAAAAGTATTGTTAGTACCCAAAAATGCATACCTTAGATGATTGGGTGACTGTTTCAGTTCCAGTACAGGCGGCTCCTCAATGGATGGTTTAGCTGGAGGACTCGGCCTATTTTTCAAATCAAGATCTAGCTTGTTTAGAGCATAAAAATTTTCTCCCATGCCTTGTAAAGCATTCATAGTCTCCACATAATCAGTCTGGTAGTCTGCTTCAAAGTTTATCAACACAACAACTAATGTTTCAACAGCAAGCCTTTCCTCAATAGTAGCTCCCATCTCTCCTTCATCAAAGGCCTCTATTGCCGACACCACATCCATGTCTTGTGGCTACTTTATTGACCTGCATATTTTAAACTTTACCTCATTCTTGTTGAGTCTGAATTTCAGTTCTCTACTCTCAACATCAACCAAAGCTCGTCCTGTGGCCAGAAACGGTCTTCCCAAAATTATGGGAACCTCAAAGTCCACTTCGCAATCCAGAATCATGAAGTCTGTCGAAAAGATGAAACTATTCACCTTTCCAAGCACTCACATAAGATGTCACAGGTCACTTCACTGATCTATCTGCCATCATCAATGTTGTGGGTTTTGGAACTCCTAAGCCCAATTACTTGTAAATGGCCAGCGACATCAGATTTATACTGGCCCCTAAGTCACACAGGGCCTTAGCAAACTCAAATGATCTAATGGTGCACGGTATAGTGAATGCACCTGGATCCTCTTTTTTCTGCACTAGAGATCTTGTGGCAATAGCACTGCAGTGATGAATATTATCAAATAAATCAAAACTTAAGCTCTCTTCTTCGTGACCAAGTCCTTCATGAACTTTGCATATCCTGGCATCTGTTCCAGAGCTTCCACCAATGGGATTTTCACTGATAGTTGTCTCAGCATGGTTATGAACTTAGCAAATTTCCCATCTTAAGCTCTTTTTTTAAGCCTCTGAGGTAACGAAGAAGGTAGTCTTGGTATCTGTTGTAAAGGCATAGTTACCTCAACCCTTTTTTCCTTTGCTCCTACAGGTTTTTCTATTGGTTGGGTCTCTTCTATGTCATCTACATGTTCAGATTCAACCTCCTCTCTTTTGGTTCGCTCCAAGCCCTATTCATGCTCAGTACCTACAGAAATTGGTTCATTGAGAATCTTACCACTTCTGTTGGTGATAGCTATGCAATGCCTGACCTTCTTGGGATTCTGAATAGTATCACTTGGTAGTGACCCATTCTTCCTCTGGTTCAGTGATGCTGAAAGTTTCCCCAACTGTTGCTTTATTTTTTTGATGGATGTGGTGTTAGAGTTTACCAGTTGACTCATATCGGAGATATCACCCTTCATCTCATTAACACCTGCATCAGTTGACTCAACCTTTTGCAGCACCTTAGCCAACATATCTTACAGTTTAGACCCGCTGGAACTCCCACTTGCACGATCTCTATTACCTGGGGGCACATATACACCACTGCGATCATTCCTGTAACCATCTCTATTTTGCCAATTTCCCTGCCCTCTGTTTGTTGGCCTGTCATACTGCCCTTCTCTGGAATAGTTCTAACCTGCATTTCCAAAATTATAGCCTTGGTTTCCCGAGTTATAATTCAAGAAACCTCCTTGGTTGCCCAAGTATTTGGCTTCCTCATCTAGATTGATGTCCTGATCTTCAAACATGTTAGGGGTCCCTACAACATTCACCTTCTCAGAACCTGCCATGATATTCTTTGTGAGTAGATCCATATGGGTTCGCATATGAGCCATATCCCTTTCTTCTTCTCTTCTCCTTTGTTTAGTTGATAGCCTAAAAGTGACTCCCAGATCTTCCACTTCAGCCTCCCTGGTATGCCATGCTCTATTATTCTTTGCCACTTCATCTATTAACTGCATGATTTCAGCAAAAGGCTTCCCCATGAATGATCCACCAAAAACTGCGGTCGAAATCAATTTATAGAACTCATTGTGAGTTGCGGTCGATCCCATAGAGAATTTCTTTACAGAAATGATTTCACTGTCGCGTTTACCCAAATGTTGGTATTATTTCCTAGAGAAAATAATTACAGAATGTAAAATAGGTTTAGCTGTAAAATTCTAGTAATAAAGATTGTTAAACAAGATCTGGATTAACAATTAACAGAGTGTTGATTCTAAAGTTGTTTTGATAAATGAATAAAAACAGGGTTGTGTTTCCCATGACATTACATCTAGTGTTCATCCGTAACTGAGTTTTAGGTAATTTAGTCTTTGCAAATTATAGGCGAGTTGACTATATCTAACACTTCTCAGTCTAGTTAGATATTTTTTACTCAATTCCTCTCGGTCCTTGAGCGTTCACAAATTCTATCCTTGCGTACAATGATGTTAAAGTTCTCTTCTCTCGAACTAAACCTTTAAAGCCATTTTATCATATTAACTCCAGTTTTCCCCAACTATCTCTTTTCTCTAAAACAATTGATAGACACAGGCTAACTCTTATGTGTGCACTCATTAGAACAAATGAATAATGAAAGTTGAGTTAAATATTGCAAATACAATTTACCTTCTACTCGTTTTACGAATTCACATTTAGATTTCTGTCATAGCTCCCACAACCCTAGTTGTGGCGTTTAACCACTCATGATTTCCACTAAATGAATAGAGATTTGTAATGAGAACATTAAGAAAGTTTTCTTAACAAAATCTGCAAATTCAATGAACGCTTGCTATTGAGAAAATCAAAATCCAACTCCAAAGATCGATTCAATGTTAATCGATAAAAACCAAAGTCAAGAATATTTCAAACTTAGTCGCTCGTTCCAGATATGATGAGATAAAACAAAAAATGACCTAATTAATTCAAATAAAGTGTCTAAAAAGAGTCTTACTCAAAGTAGGACTGAATTATTGAGCATCTTCATGAGCAGTAAGACGACTCGTCAAGGGCTTCATGGTCCGTGAAGCCCTCTGTGGTCTTGACTTGGCACTTATCAAAACTTAGTCCTTCAAGGCCTGCACATTGGACTCCTATCACGGACGTCACCATGATTCATTACAATGACCACAACTCGCGAGGCCGTCTGTGGTCTTTACTTTGATCCACCAAAATTTAATTTTGCCAAGCATGTTCACTAGAATGTCTTCACGGCCAGTATCACGATTCGTCAGGATCTCCGTGGTCTTTCCGTAACATTGTCAACGTTCACCTGCTCGAGGCCTACATACTGGATAGTAACCACAAGCTCTTCCACGGTCCGGCATGAGGGCCAGAGTCCGTGAAAAGCACTATGGTCTTCATTTGAACTTCAGTCATTATCATCTTCCTTTTTCTATTTTCCACACAAGTGAGAACCTGTCTAAACATTCAACAAACATATTAAATCTTACAACAATACACTCGATTCTAGTATTAATCCTTAGTTTTCAAGCATCAGATGTGTCAAGATCTCGCGGCACATCACTAATGCATACTCTTGCCTACATTTCTCCAAATGTAGGGTCCGACAATCAGGTTTCTCAATTTTGTGGCTTGGGATCGAGTTTGAGATTTTCGAGCTTTGGTGAGTCCTCATGCTTCGAGGACAGAGTTTTATTGTTTCACTTTCTTTCATGTATTTATCTTCTGGACATGAATTATGGATTGGGCCTAATTTCATTATATTGTATTACATGGCTATGATGAGACAAGTGTATTAGACTTGCGTTTTACCTTTATAAAATGTTTTGGACTTGCAATATTATTTTAGTATTATTATTCTATTTCTTATGTTATGAGAGCTAAGTGGCTTGTAGGGGGTCCTTCAGGGTTCTATATGCCATGTTACATCTAGGGGGTACTCTGTCACTACACAAGGCTGCCCCCTAGATGTGACACGGAGTACTCGACCCCGAAGGGGTCTCATAAAAGCCTCATAGCATTTTTGAACATAAGAACATATGAAAATAAAGCGGAATTAAAACTTTTCTTTGCAATCGAAGACATTTTTCATAAAAGCAAGAGGAAGACTTTATATACAATGTCTCAAACCATCTACAACTCTTTGAATACAACTTGGGACATAGCCCATACAAAATCTCTAAAATATAAGTAAAAGGCATAAAGGATCTAAAGGGTTTGTCCTTGAACTATGAGGACTCACCAAATCTTCAACTCCATGCTCCTTAGAAACCTATCTTTCAAGTATAGAACATCAAATCTTCATAACCCTACACTTTGGTATAAATGAAGAAATATGGGTTAGCACAATTAAGTACTAAGTATGGAAGTCATGCTTAAAATGGACATTTTCTTTGGAAATCATGCTTTATGCCAATTTGAGAAAACCTTCATGAACATGAGTATGAGAGGCATAATATACAAACATTACCAACATACAAGTCATTTCATCACATTCGAACATAATCAACATATAAACCATTTCTTCACATTAAGCCTTCAGCTCCAGTGACCCTCAAGATATACTTTATGCAATGTATGAATAGAGTCCCATACCACCATCCACACTAAGTACCACATCACGGACACCAAAAGTGAACTTACCATTCATCCTTTCCATCATTAGACCATACTCATACATAAGGAACATAAACATTTCATAAGTCATATCAACACATTAGGACCAACATCTAGGACAATCGTAAGACATACTTGTGCAATGTATGAGTAGCATCCCATACTACTACTCACACTAAGTACTCCTTTGGAGCCACCATAGACAAGGCACATTTACATTCAATAAGTCATGACAAGGAAGTAACGCATAATACAATCCAAGTATAGCATGCATCATCTCATTTAAGTATATAAGTGAACATTCTTCATTACCTTCATTTAGAGCACTTTCATTCATTAGACATTAAATCATCATTCTCATTAACATCATCATAAGAGAACATTCATTTCATTTAACATTACATCATAAGGAACACACCATGACTACTCTCAAAGCCTACTTGTGTCATGCATTGATGGCATCCCATACTACCACCCACACTAAGTAGTGCATTCTTGAGAAGCCATAGTTCATTAACATTCTTTGTAGGGGTAAGCCTTAACCGACATAGACCATGCGAGCAATTCATGGAATCCCGATGTCACCCTCATCGGATAAAGGATTCCTACTTGCCTAAGGTAGGACCATT
>NW_006238945.1:1064336-1090113 GCF_000226075.1 Solanum tuberosum
GCATCCATCTCAAGAGATTGCTACTAGGTACCCCGCCTCAACTCACGGATGAGCACCCACCTCAAGCCATATCCAGTCGGTGCTTAGCATTATTCCCCATGGAGTACTTAACAGTCATTACTTTAGTTCATTATGGGATAAGAGGTTGTTACTAGATACCCCTCCTCAACTCACGGATGAGTATCCATCTCAAACACAACATTCATTAAAATGGGATATAGGGATTGTTACTAGATACTCCCCCTCAACTCACGGATGAGTATCCATCCCTTCCTAACATTCATTCATTGGATAGCTCATAGATTCAAAGATAAGAATAGACTTTCAACCAAGAATCCCCATATTGTGAGAAACTCCTTACACAACATGTATTTATCATTCATTAGAGTACAATTGAGAATAGCCTTAGATACTTCATCATTAACATAATCATAAAAACTTCATTCATTAGTCATTCATGAGTGTGTGCATCTGAGAATAACCTTTCACATATAACCTCATCATTCATAAGCGTTAATTGAGAAATAACCTTCAATCATAACACAATTACATTCTAAACATGATCATAACACTTTCATTGAGATCACACACATATATTTCACATCATAATCATGCATAGATCCTTGATGAATTTTCCTTCCAAGGCTATGAACCAACATCAACCCATAAATCTAAGATACTATAATAGATAAGGTAATTGACATGATTCAACAACTAATTCAATATAAACATAAACAATTCAACATACTTTCATGATCAATCAATTCCTAATCACAATTCGCAACTTAAGAATTTAGGGAAAAACATGGGTTCAAGGGAGAAATCATCCTAATTCATTATTAATTCAACATTCTATTCGTAATTCATCATATAAAAGCCTTTGAAATTGTTTGGGAATTGAACCCATGCATAGATTGAAAACTAGGGTTTTTGGGGAACTTTGGAGACTTGAAAACCTCTTTGAAATTGGCTCCTTTAGAGAAACTAAGTCAAGGATGAAGACTACCATACCTTTTATGGAAGAACTCCATGAAAATCACTTGAGAAAGTTGAAAACTTGACCTTGAAAGCTTGACTCCTTCATCTCCAATGGAGGTTTCTACAGAGAGAACTTTTGGAGGGAAGGGGAGGTTTCTAATTTGTGATTTGAAATAATGAGTTGAAAATAGAGTTTAATACTTTAAAAACCCTTAAAATACGTTAATAAACCAATAATAACCATCCATTAACTCAACTAACCTAAAAAGGAATTTACCAAACCACCCTCCACTTGGCCGAACCCAAACAGCTTTTGCAGGCCTGACCTACGGGGCCCCACCCACGGACCGTGGGTGGGTCCACGGACTGTGTTGTCCTTTCGTGGTTCGTGACTGCAACTCACTTTTTGAGACCTTGACCCACGGAGGCCATCCACGGGGCGTGGGTGGACCTATAGGGCGTAGGTCCCCATCTGTAGGTTATCCAAAAATTCCAGCTTTTTGGTTTCTTGGGGTTTAGTCTTTAGTGTCCTCCTCAAGGACCCCTAGGGTAGTCCTTAGGGAGTCATTCCTTGACATTTAACCCCTAAACCTCTCTACCTAAGCTCGGGATATCATTTTACAACCTCAAACCTCTCATCAACTCAAAGACAAACTCGTTAGGCTCTAGTTTCACCTGTTCATTTTCCGGGTCGTCACATTATCCCCCACTTGGGAACATTCGTCCTCGAATGACACTTTAAATACATTAAGGGGTTGACGAATCAAGACTAGCAACCCATTATGCATGCAATATCATAAACAATGCACAAAACTAGGAGGAAACATCAACTACATCTCAAACATGTTCAATGCAACACAAGAAAGTAGGAACTACATCTACAAACTCATTATGCATGAAAACTTCAACATTCTTTTTTTCATTGGAGGAATTACCATCTCCAACTCACATCATGCTCATCATAACATCATTAGGCACAATCTGCAATTTCTCTCAAAAGCACATTTAGGCATGTTCAACATTTAACCTCATGAAGCATAAATGCAACTCATACTAAATGCACATCAACATAAGGAACATAAATCATACTCATACTAAATGCATATCTACAAGAGGAACATAATTCAAGAAAACTCATTTTCTCATATAAATAATGATTCAACTAGAACATGCATAACATAAGGAGAACATGAAACTCAATGTCACACATGACTCAAAAAAAACATGAAACAAGCCAAAAAGGAACTCTCAACAACCTTACTATTCAACACCACTCAAGGTCTCATATGAGTCTACCACACCGGGTGTAAACTCCTCAAACTTACTATACCTCTTAAGGTGAGAACATCAAGCAAGCCTAACTCATGAACATCAAGGACACTCAATGACCTTACCATCTAAGCAAATTATCCCATGCTTGGGAGTAAGCCTATACAAGCTCTTTTAGGCATCACTTCTTTCAATTCTAAGGTCGGATCAGGTCACCACTAAACCTTCACACTCATCACACAAGAAGGTTATAAACCAAGGTGAATTACATTCTACCCTTTTTAGAGGAGTCTACTCACTTCACATACCTAGGCATTTCTAAAACACCATATTTCATCAACTCTTTCAACATACCTCAAAACTCATCATGACTAAGCCCGGTTCTATCATCAACTAAGCATAAACATAAAGCAACCCATTCATACTAAGGACAACCTCACAATCTATCATCCCAAATCTATCAAGTCATATAGCCACAATTGGCATCCCATCCAACCTTTTTCTCCCTCGATCCTTGTAGCAATACCCTTCAAGTGGTCATACCCTAAAAACCATTGGATAAACAATAAGGGAAAGACATTATAGATTTAAACTCTATGGCACGACCCTACACTTTGGTAAAAATGAAGAAATATGGGTTAGCACAATTAAGTACCAAGTATGGAAGCCATGCTTAAAACGGACATTTTCTTGGGAAATCATGCTTTATGCCAATTTGAGAAAACCTTCATGAACATGAGTATAAGAGGCATAATATACAAACATTACCAACATACAAGTCATTTCATCACATTAGAACATAATCAACATATAAACCATTTCTTCACATTAAGCCTTCACCTCAAGTGACCCTCAAGCTATACTTTGTGCAATGTATGAATAGCGTCCCATACCACCATCCACACTAAGTACCACATCAAGGTCACCAAAAGTGAACTTACCATTCATCCTTTCCATCATTAGACCATACTCATACATAAGGAACATAAACATTTCATAAGTCATATCAACACATTAGGACCAACATCTAGGACAACCCTAAGTCATACTTGTGCAATGTATAAGTAGCATCCCATACTACTACTCACACTAAGTACACCATTGGAGCCACCATAGACTAGGCACATTCACATTCAATAAGTCATGACAAGAAAGTAACACATAATACAATCCAAGTATAGCATGCATCATCTCATTTAAACATATAAGTCAACATTCTTCATTACCTTCATTTAGAGCACCTTCATTCATTAGACATTAAATCATCATTCTCATTAACATCATCATAAGATCACCTTCATTTCATTTAACATTACATCATAAGGAACACACCATGACTACTCTCAAAGCCTAATTGTGCCATGTATGGATGGCATCCCATACTACCACCCACACTAAGTAATGCATTCTTGAGAAGTATCATGACCCGAGTCTAGACCCTGGATGCGACACGGGGTACTCGACCCCAAAGGGGTCTCATACAAGCCTTTTAGCATTCATAACATTCGATATATAGAAATAGTGCAGAATTTAAAACTTTCTTTATAAATCCAACAATCAAAATAACATTTAAAATCAAGCGGAAGTCTATATCTCACATGGCCATCTTAGACAAAACTTTAAAGAAGAGTAGGGACACGGCCTTTTACAATACAAATCTAAAATTGTCTATTACATGAAAAGGAACGGAACTTCTAAACACTTGTCCTCGATCTATGAGGACATACCCAAAATGTCTAGGAGAACTTTATTCCAAGCTTCAACTAGAGCAATGCAAATCACTTGCCGGAACCTACACTTTTAGTAAAACATGAAGAAAAATGGGTTAGCACAATTAAGTACTAAGTATGATAGCCATGCAAGAACATGCTCAAAACGGACATTTGATTTGAAAGTCATGATATATGCCATTTTGGTAAAACGTCATGAACATTGATAAAAGAGGCATAATATAGGTCACAACCAACATTTAAATCATATTTTTCACATTTGAACATAATCAACACATAAACCTTTACCTTCATATTAAGCCTTCACCTAAAGTAACCCTCAAGCTATTCCATGTGCATTGTATGGATAGCATCCCATACCACCACCCACGCTAAGGTACCACCTTAAGGTCACCAAAAGTGAACTTGCCATTCATCCTTTCCACCTTTACACAATAAAGGAAATAAGAGACATAAACATTGCATGAGTCACATCATCACATTAGGTCCAACATCTAAGGCAACTCTAAGTCGAACTTGTGCAATGTGCAAGTAGCATCCCATACTACTACCCACACTAAATACTCCTTTGAAGTCACCATTGACAAGGCACATTCATATACAATAAGTCATGACAAGGAAGTAACTCATAATACAATCCAAGTATAGCATGCATCTTTACATTTAAGCATATAAGTCAACCTTCTTCACTAACTTCATCTTTACATTTAAGCATATAAGTCAACCTTCTTCACTAACTTCATCTTTACATTTAAGCATATAAGTCAACCTTCTTCACTAACTTATCCAAGTATATCATGCATCTTTACATTTAAGCATTTAAACCAACATTTTTCATTCGGTTCATTTAGGACACATTCATACATTAGTCATTAAGACTTAGAGAACTCACCGTAACCTTCTCAAAGCCTACTCGTGCAATGTATGGATAGCATCCTATACTACTACCCACACTTTGTAAAACCTCTCAAGTAACTATAGTGCACATCTCACATGATGGGAATAAGCGTTTAACCAACATAGACCATGAGAGCTTGATCATGAAATTCGGTGTCATATAGCGCCACACCGTAAAGAGGTGTCCTATTGTCCTAAGGTAGAACTAGGTATATTTATCTTGGATGGAATTCACTGGTTAAAATACTATGTGGGCACATAGTTATGAGATAGGAAGATGTTCATTGGAACTCTAACCTAACATTGGGAGAGTCTCCATCTAACCATATCCACTCGGTGCTTAGCCTACATTCCCATAGATTATTTCATTCACATTACATTATTGTACTAGGAGGAATGCCATTGGCCTATCAACCCAAGTCACATCATTACACAAGGAAGGAATGTTATAAGCCTATCGATCCATGGTACATTCAAGGATAGCTCTAGAGTCCTCATGAAAGTAATGGCATAAGCCTGTCGATTCATGGTTCCTCATTACATTCTCATACTCATGAAAGGAATGTCATGAGCCTATCAATTCATGGTACATTGACTCATTAAGAAAGGAATGTCATTAGCCTATTGATTCTAGAGTCTTCATAACATTAGATCATTTATGAAAGGAATGCCTTAAGCCTATCGATTCATATCCGTCAAGTCAAGACTCATTTATTATACAAGAAAAGGATGCATATGCCTACCAATTCTAGATTCAACATTCACATTACTTTCATTTGTATAAGAGAAGGATGTCTAAGCCCACCTATTCAATATACAACAATACATTATAGAAACCATTCACATTCTATCATCATCATTCATGAGTGTCAATTGAGAATATACTATCGACAATAACACAATTACATTTTATACATGAACATCATTCTATCTTTGAAATCACAAGCATGTCCTTCACATCATAATCATACATGGTAATTAAACACCTTCACCTTTCAAGTGGATCATTAACTCAAGCACAATTCTACTACAACAAGTAATTTGGTCATAACTTGCCCTTTCAAGGCCATGATCACAAATCATCAACTCACCAACAATTTACCATAATTAAGGCATAGATAATGATACAATACAATAACCCAAAGTAATTTAGACATATTTCATTCATAAGCTTTCATAATCATCAAACCCACTTCCTAAGGGCACAATTTAGGAATTGAGAGAATTCATGGGTTCATAGAGTATTTTCATCATAAATCATCAATTAAACACTAATACAATCATAATTTTTCATTAGAAACCATTTGAAAGCGTTTGATGAAAGAACCCATGAGATTGAGTAAAACCCTAGGTTTTTCATAACTTGAAATCACCTTTGAATTAGCTCCTTGAATGAAAAGTTAGACAAAGATCAAGACTACCATACCTTGCTATTGATTCCCCACAAAATTTGAGGAAGAAACACCTTGAAATCACCAAACCCTAGCTTCAATGGCTCCTTTCTTCTTCCTTGAGTTTAGAAAGAGAATTTTGGGAGGGAGAAGAACTTTAGGGTTTTGATTTGGGTGTTTTGAATAAAGAAGTAAAATAGGTGTTAAAAGAATTAAAACTATATATATATATAACTATTTAAAATGACCCCACAACATTACAACTTAAACACGAATTTACCAAAAAGACCCTCACTTAATAGCCCCGTCTAGGCAGCACGACCACTTGGATGGTCCGTGAAAGGGGACCACGGCCCATGGTGGCTCCCGTGGTCCTCTATGCAGTAGCTCCCTTTCACTTTCCAAGCCTTCATGAGGCCAAGGCATGACCACGGGACCTCCCACGATCTGTGGTCAAGACCACGAGTCGTGGTGGTGGTCGTGGTCTAGCCTTAGACTCATGGATGCAAGCCCTTGGAGCCTTGACACCAAGTCACCTCCACGCCCAACTTCACGCCTCGTTAAGGGCACCACGGCCCGTAGTGGTGCCCGTGGTCCCTTAACCATTAGCACCTTCACTATTACACCGTCCTACCAAGCTAAGGCAACCCCACGAGCCTTCCTATGGCCCGTGGTCATAACCACGAGCCGTGAAGTGGCTTGGAAAGGGGAGCCTTGACTTGGCACCAAACTAGGGCACACTGCCTTGCCACCACGGGTGGCACCACGGCTCGTGTTGGTAACCACGGGTCGTGAAGACCCTCGTGGTGATGTTAGGCAGTGGCTAGGCCTAGTTTTTAGGCAGCTTTATCCCCTCACCATGGCCTACACCCAAAACCTTTAGCCCTTGCCCTTAACTCTTGATGTTAACCCCCACGTTTAGGCTCTAGTTTAACATATCATTTTGCGAATCGTTACAATATCCCCCCCTTAGGAACATTCGTCCTCGAATGACACTTTAAACACATTCAGGAAAATAACGACTAGCAGCCCAACAATTATGACACATCCATATAATGCCTAAACCATAGGAGGAAACATCAACTCCACATCAATGAACTCAATGCAACACAAGAAGTAGGGACTACATCTACAAACTCATTATGCACCAAAACATCATATTTCTCATTTCATTGGAGGAACTTCCTTCTCCAACTCACTTCATGCTCATCATAACATCATTAGGCAATTATGCAACTCTTTTCAAAAACACATTTAAGCATATACAACAAGTCAACTCATGAAACATTTAGACAACTCATTATAGATGCATATCAACGTGAGGAACAAAATCATGAAAACTCATTTTCTCATTTAAATATAACTTTCATCAAAACATGCATAACATAAGGGGATCATGGAAATTCATTCTCACACATGACTCTAAAACATGAAACAAGCTACAAGGAACTCTTGGTCCTAAGCTTGAATAGGAATAGAAGGAAAGCGAAAAGGATAACAACACTATCAACAACCTTACTATTCAACACACCATCTCCCCCTTAAGAGAAAACCCATTCTAAGGCAAACATGAAATCAACATAGGAACCTTAACAAGACATTCATAACTATAAGGAACTATCAACTTACCGGTACCTTCATCCGTGTTTGCTCATTTGCCATCTTTGCCTTGAAGTGCATAGAAACGGTTCTTCTTTGGAGCATTGGGATTCCTCTAGTCGTAAGAGTAGGACAATTTCTCACTTGGTGATCATGCTTTCCACACCAATAGCATCCACTAGTACCGGCTAAGCATTTCCCATAGTGCCTCTTCCGACAAGTGGTGCAAAGAAGTTTACAAAATTGAGGTCCACCACTTTTCTCTTGGTTAACCTTAGGAGCACTTGAAGAATCTTGGTTTGGAGCTCTCTTCTTGAACCTAGATTGACCTAGCTCATCGAATCTACCCCTCTTCAACTCCCTATTATTCCTCTCAAGTTTGGACTTCACAATAGATTGAGCATACTCAATGAATCTAAAGATATTCATGTCATCATGGAGCATTGTCGTACGGAACTCTTCCTTAACTAGGTCAGATACACCAGTCACAAACCTACTCATCTCATCCCTAAGGTTATACACCAAGGATGGAGCAAACTTACACAATAAGGTAAACTTCAAGGAATACTCCTCCACACTCGTGCTACCTTTCCTAAGGTTTATAAACTCCTCCATCTTAACCTCCCTCTTCTCACGAGGAAAGAACCTACCAAGGAATGCTTCCTTGAATAATTCCCAATCTATAGACCTCGCTCCTACCGACCTATTGCTTTTCCATGTAGTAAACCACACTTGGGCAACATCTTTCAATTGATAGGCGGCAAGTTCCACTTTTTCAATAGAAGTTACTCCCATAGCATTGACTATCTTATATACCTCATCCAAGAATACTTGGGGATCCTCTTCCACTTTAGAGCCAAGAAATATCAGAGGATTCATCCTCACAAAGTCTCTCAACCTTGAGGCCATGGTACTCTCATTAACATTCACCCTAGGCCCCACATCTCTATTAACTTGAACCGTCATGGCATGGGCTAGGGTTAGAAAGGCCGACCTAATCTCCTCATTGGTCATGGCCGGGGGATCCACCGGAACTTTATTCTCTTGAGGAACTTGGCCACTTTGAGGACCTTAGGAAGGTACTCCCTCATTCACATTCTCCTCTTCCACTCTCATTGCGGGCGTCCTCCTTGTATTCATATCCTATAAACACAAGATAAGGATTAGGAAAAGGACACTTATAGAGCTAAACTCTATGGCACGACTTCAAGAATAATGAAAGAACTATAACTTCCTAACGTCCTATAGCCTCTCGCTCATAGATGTGTCGCAACTCACACCGATGAACAAGACACTATTAGACATTGCTTGTGAAACATCAACTCTAAAAACCATTTCTAAAATCTTGTGCTCTAATACCAAGTTTGTCACGACCAGAGTCTAGACTCCGGATGCAACACGGCGTACTCGACCTCGAAGGTGTCTCATACAAGCCTCTTAGCATTCATAACATTCGATATATAAAAATAGTGCGGAATTTAAAACTTTCTTTATAAATCCAACAATCAAAAAAACATTTGAAAGCAAGCGGAAGTCTATATCTCACATGGACATCTTAGACAAAACTTTAAACAAGAGTAGGGACGCGGCCCTTTACAATAGAAATCTAAAATAGTATATTACATGAAAAGCAAAGGAACTTCTAAACACTTATCCTCGATCTATGAGGACATACCCAAAATGTCTTCGAGAACTCAAATCCAAGCTTCAATTAGAGCAATGCAAATCACTTGCCGGAACCTACATTTTTGGTAAAACATGAAGAAGAATGGGTTAGCACAATTAAGTACTAAGTATGATAGCCATGCAAAAATATGCTTAAAACAGACATCTGATTAGAAAGTCATGATATATGCGATTTTGGTAAAACTTCATGAACATTGATAAAAGAGGCATAATATAAGTCACAACCAACATTCAAATCATATTTTTCACATTTGAACATAATCAACATATAAACCTTTACCTTCATATTAAGCCTCCCACCTCAAGTAACCCTCAAGCTATACCTTGGGCAATGTATGGATAGCGTCCCATACCACCACCCACACTAAGGTACCACATTAAGGTCACCAAAAGTGAACTTACCATTCATCCTTTCCACCTTTACACATTAAAGCAAATAAGATACATAAACATTACATGAGTCACATCATCACATTAGGACCAACATCTGAGACAACTCTAATTCGTACTTGTGCAATGTGCAAGTAGCATCCCATACTATTACTCACACTAAATACTCTTTTGAAATCACCATAGACAAGGCACATTCATATACAATAAGTCATGACAAGGAAGTAACTCATAATACAATCCAAATATAGCATGCATCTTTACATTTAAGCATATAAGTCAACCTTCTTCATTAACTTCATTTAGGACACATTCATACATTAGTCATTAAGACTTAGAGAACTCACCATAGCCCTCTCAAAGCCTACCCGTGCAATGTATGGATACCATCCCATACTACTACCCACACTTTGTAGAACCTCACAAGTAACTATAGTGTACACCTCACGTGATGGGAATAAGCGTTTAACCGACATAAACCATGAGAGTTATATAATGGAATCTGGTGTCATATAGCCCCACACCGTAAAGAGGTGTCCTACTGTCCTAAGGTAGATCTAGGTATATTTATCTTAGATGGATGGAATCCACTGGCTAAAATCCTATGAGGGCACATAGTTTATGGGATAGGAAGATGTTCATTGGAACTCTAACCTAACATTGGTAGAGTCTCCATCTAACCATATCCACTCGGTGCTTAGCCTACATTCCCATAGATTATTTCATTCACATTACAATATTGTACTAGGAGGAATGTCATTGGCTTATCGACCCAAGTCAAATCATTACACAAGGAAGGAATGTTATAAGCCTATATATCCATGGTACATTCAAGGATAGCTCTAGAGTTCTCATGAAAGAAATGCCACAAGGTATCGATTCATGGTTCCTCATTACATTCTCATACTCATGAAAGGAATGCCATGAGCCTATCGATTCATGGTACGTTGACTCATTAAGAAAGGAATACCATTTGCCTATCGATTCTAGAGTCTTCATTACATTAGATCATTTATGAAAGGAATGCCTTAAGCCTATCGATTCATATCCATCAAGTCAAGACACATTCATTATACAAGAAAAGGATGGATATGCCTACCAATTCTATATTCAACATTCACATTACTTTCATTTGTATAAGAAAAGGATGTCTAAGCCTTCCAATTCAAGATACAACAAAACATTGTAGAAACCCTTCACATTCTATTATCATCATTCATGAGTGTTAATTTAGAATATAACATCAACAATAACACAATTACATTCTATACATGATCATCATTCTATCATTGAAATCACATGCATGTCCTTCACATCAAATCATACATAGTAATTAAACACCTCCACCTTCCAAGTGGATCAATAACTCAAGCACAATTCTACTACAACAAGTAATTAGGTCATAACTTGCCCTTTCAATGCCATGATCACAAATCATCAACTCACTAACAATTTACCATAATTAAGGCATAGATAATGATACAATTCAATAACCCAAAGCAATTTAGACATATTCCATTCATAAGTTTTAATAATCATCAAACCCACTTCAAAAAGGGCACAATTTAGGAATTAACAGAATTCATGGGTTCATAGAGTATTTTCATCATAAATCATCAATTAAACACTAATGCAATCATAATTTGTCATTAGAATTCATTTTAAAATGTTTGATGAAAGAACCCATGATATTGAGTAAAACCCTAGGTTTTTCATAACTTGAAATCACCTTTGAATTGGCACCTTGAATGAAAAGTTAGACAAGGATCAAAACTACCATACCTTGCTGTTGTTTCCCCACGAAATTTGAGGAAGAAACACCTCGAAATCATCAAACCCTTGCTTTAATGGCTCCCTTCTTCTTCCTAGAGTTTATAGAGAGAATTTTGGGACGGAGAAGAACTTTGGGGGTTTGATTTAGGTGTTTTATAAAGGAGTAAAATAGGTGTTAAAAGACTTAATACTATATATATATATTTGATATATATGATATATAACTATTTAAAATGACCCCACATCATTACAACTTAAACACGAATTTACAAAAAAGACCCTCACTTGATAGCCCCGTCCAGGCACCATGACCCGTGGTGGCGCCCGTGGTCCTCTAGGCAGTAGCTCCCTTTCACTTGCCAAGCCTTCATGAGGCCAAGGCATGACCACGGGACCTCCCACGATCTGTGGTCAAGACCACGAGTCGTGGTGGAGGTTGTCGTCTAGCCTTAGACTCATGGATGCAAGGCCTTGAAGCCTTGACACCAAGTCACCTCCACGCCCAACTTCACACCTCGTTAAGGGCACCACGGCCCGTGGTGGTGCCCGTGGTCCCTTAACCATTAGCACCTTCACTATTACACCATCCTACCAAGCTAAGGCAACCCCACGAGCCTTCCTATGGCCCGTGGTCATAACCACGAGCCGTGAAGTGGCTTGGAAAGGGGAGCCTTGACTTGGCACAAAACTAGGGCACACTGTCTTGCCACCACGGATGGCACCACGGCTCGTGGTGGCCACCACGGGTCGTGAAAACCCTCATGGTGATGTTAGGCAGTGGCTAGGCCAATTTTTTAGGTAACCTTTGCCCCTCACCATGGCCTATTCCCAAAACCTTTAGCCCTTAACTCTTGACGTTAACCCCCATATTTAGGCTCTAGTTTAACCTATCATTTTACGAGCCATTATAATATCCCCCCCTTAGGAACATTCGTCATGTAATGACACTTTAAACACATTCGGGAAAATAACGATTCATCCATATAATGCACATCCATATAATGCAGAAACCATATGAGGAAACATCAACTCCACATCAATGAACTCAATGCAACACAAGAAGTAGGGACTACATCTACAAACTCATTATGCACCAAAACATCACATTTCTCTTTTCATTGGAGGAACTTCCTTCTCCAACACACATCATGCTCATCATAACATCATTAGACACACATTTAAGCATATACAACAAGTCAACTCATGAAACATTTAGACAACTCATTATAGATGCATAATGAGTTCAATATCAACCCCATACTTTATTTAATTAAAAGAAATTACTCAAATGTCCCCATTTTAGGCACCTCCCGTCAGGGACCACGCCCACTTGTACGAGTCATGAGGGGCACCACGTCTCATGGTGGTGCCCGTGGTCCCCTAGGCAGTGTGACTCTCAACCTTCACAAGCCCTCAAGGGCCTAAGGGAGGACCACAAGAGCTCCCACGATCTGTGGTCAAGACCACGAGTCGTGGTGGTGGTCGTGGTCTAGCCTTAGACTCATGGATGCAAGCCCTTGGAGCCTTGACACCAAGTCACCTCCACGCCCAACTTCACGCCTCGTTAAGGGCACCACGGCCCGTAGTGGTGCCCGTGGTCCCTTAACCATTAGCACCTTCACTATTACACCGTCCTACCAAGCTAAGGCAACCCCACGAGCCTTCCTATGGCCCGTGGTCATAACCACGAGCCGTGAAGTGGCTTGGAAAGGGGAGCCTTGACTTGGCACAAAACTAGGGCACACTGTCTTGCCACCACGGATGGCACCACGGCTCGTGGTGGCCACCACGGGTCGTGAAAACCCTCATGGTGATGTTAGGCAGTGGCTAGGCCAATTTTTTAGGTAACCTTTGCCCCTCACCATGGCCTATTCCCAAAACCTTTAGCCCTTAACTCTTGACGTTAACCCCCATATTTAGGCTCTAGTTTAACCTATCATTTTACGAGCCATTATAATATCCCCCCCTTAGGAACATTCGTCATGTAATGACACTTTAAACACATTCGGGAAAATAACGATTCATCCATATAATGCACATCCATATAATGCAGAAACCATATGAGGAAACATCAACTCCACATCAATGAACTCAATGCAACACAAGAAGTAGGGACTACATCTACAAACTCATTATGCACCAAAACATCACATTTCTCTTTTCATTGGAGGAACTTCCTTCTCCAACACACATCATGCTCATCATAACATCATTAGACACACATTTAAGCATATACAACAAGTCAACTCATGAAACATTTAGACAACTCATTATAGATGCATAATGAGTTCAATAACCTTCCAAGTGGATCAATAACTCAAGCACAATTCTACTACAACAAGTAATTAGGTCATAACTTGCCCTTTCAAGGCCATGATCACAAATCATCAACTCACCAACAATTTACCATAATTAAGGCATAGATAATGATACAATTCAATAACCCAATGCAATTTATACATATTCCATTCATAAGCTTTCATAATCATCAAACCCACTTCACAAGGGCATAATTTAGGAATTGAGAGATTTTATGGGTTCATAGAGTATTTTTATCATAAATCATCAATTAAACACTATTACAATCATAATTTGTCATTAGAAACCATTCGAAAATGTTTGATGAAAGAACCCATGAGATTTAGTAAAACCCTAGGTTTTTCATAACTTGAAATCACCTTTGAATTAGCTCCTTGAATGAAAAGTTAGGCAAGGATCAAGACTACCATACCTTGCTATTGATTCCCCACAAAATTTGAGGAAGAAACACCTTGAAATCACCAAACCCTAGCTTCAATGGCTCCCATCTTCTTCCTTGAGTTTAGAGAGAGAATTTTGGGAAGGTGGAGAACTTTGGGGTTTTGATTTGGGTGTTTTGAATAAAAAAAGTAAAATAGGTGTTAAAACACTTAAAACTATATATATATATAACTATTTAAAACGACCCCACATCATTACAACTTAAACACGAATTTACAAAAAAGACCCTTACTTGACATCCCCGTCCAGGCACCATGGCCATTTGGATGGTCCGTGAAGGGGGACTATGGCCCTTGGTGGCGCTCATACTCCTCTATGCAGTAGCTACCTTTCACTTGCCAAGCCTTCATGAGTCCAAGGCATGACCACGGGACCTCCCACGATTTATGGTCAAGACCACAAGTCTTCGTGGAGGTCGTGGTCTACCCTTAGACTCATGGATGCAAGGCCTTGGAGCCTTGACACAAAGTCACTTCCACGCCCAACTTCACGCCTCGTCAAGGGCACCACGGCCCGAGGTAGCGTCCGTGGTCCCTTGACCAGTAGTACCTCAACTATTACACCATTCTACTAAGCTAAGGCAACCCCACGAACCGTGGAGTGGCTCGTGAAGGGGAGCCTTGACTTGGCACCAAACTAGGGCACACTGCATTGCTAACACGGGTGGCACCACGATTCGTGATGGCCACCACGGGTCGTGAAGACCCTCGTGGTGATGTTAGGCAGTGGTTCGGCCTAGTTTTTAAGTATCCTTGGCCCTTCACCATGGCTTACACCCAATACCTTTAGCCCTAAACCTTAACTCTTAACGTTAACCCCCACGTTTAGGCTCTAGTTTAACCTATCATTTTGCGAGTCATTACAAAAAGCCATAGTTCATTAACATTCTTTCTGGGGGTAAGCCTTAACCGACACAGACCATGTGAGAAATTCATGGAATCCCGGTGTCACCCTCACCGGATAAGGGATTCCTACTTGCCTAAGGTAGGACCATTGTTTATAACTCAAGTGGATCCACTAGCTAGACCTATGTGGGCACGTAGTTTATTGGATATGGTGATTGCTACTAAATACCCCGCCTCAACTCACGAATGAGAATCCATCTCAAGAGATTGCTACTAGGTACCCCGCCTCAAGTCACGGATGAGCACCCATCTCAAGCCATATCCACTTGGTGCTTAGCATTATTCCCTACGGTGTACTTAACATTCATTACTTTAGTTCATTATGGGATAAGAGATTGTTACTAGATACCCTGCCTCAACCCACGGATGAGTATACATCTCAAACCCAACATTCATTAAAATGGTAAATAGGGATTGTTACTAGATACTCCACCTCAACTCACGGATGATCATCTATCCCTTCCCAACATTCATTCATTGGATAGCTCATAGATTCAAATATGATATTAGCCTTTCAACTAAGAATCCCCATATTGTGAGAAAAATCTTTTCACAACATGTCATTATCATTCAATAGAGTACAATTGAGAATACCCTTTCAATAGATACTTCGTCATTAACATAATCATAAAAACTTCATTCATTAGTCATTCATGAGTGTGTGTATGTGAGAATAACATTTCACATATAACCTCATCATTCATAAACGTTAATTGAGAAATAACCTTCAATCATACCACAATTACATTCTAAACACGATCAGAACACTTTCATGGATATCATACACATATACTTCACATCATAATCATACATAGATCCTTCATGAACTTGCCTTCCAAGGCTATGTACCAACATCAACCCATAAATCTAAGATACTACAAAAATATAAGGTAATTGACATGACTCAACAACTAATTCAATATAAACATAAACAATTCAACATACATTCATGATCAATCAATTCCCAATCACAATTCACAACTTAAAATTTTGGGGGAAAACATGGGTTCTAGGGATAAATCATCTTAATTCATCATTAATTCAACATTCTATTCATAATTCATCATATAAAAGCCTTTGAAATTGTTTGGGAATTGAACCCATGCATAGATTGAAAACTAGGGTTTTTGGGGAACTTTGGAGACTTGAAAACCTCTTTGAAATTGGCTCCTTGAGAGAAACTAAGTCAAGGATGAAGACTACCATACCTTTTATGGAAGAACTCCATAAAAATCACTTGAGAAAGTTGAAAACTTGACCTTGAAAGCTTGACTCCTTCATCTCCAATGGACGTTTCTAGAGAGAGAACTTTTGGAGGGGAGGGGAGGTTTCTAATTTGTGATTTGAAATAATGAGTTGAAAATAGAGTTTTATACTTGAAAAACCCCTTAAAGTACATTAATAAACCAATAATAACCGTCCATTAATTCAACTACCCTAAAAAGGAATTTACCAAACCACCCTCCACTTGGACGAACCCAAACAGCTTTTGCAGGCCTGACCTACGACCCCCACCCACGAACCGTGGGTGGATCCACGGACAGTGCTGTCCTTTCAAGGTTCATGACTGCAACTCACCTTTTGGGACCTTGACCCACGAAGGCCATCCACGGGGCGTGGATGGACTTATGGGGCGTAGGTCCTCATTTGTAGGTCATCCCAAAATTCCAACTTTTTGGTTTCTTGGGGTCTTAGGGTTTAGGCTTTAGGGTCCTCCTCAAGGACCCCTAGGGTGGTCCTTGGGGAGTTGTACCTTGACGTTTAACCCCTAAACGCCTCAACCTAAGCTCGGGATCTCATTTTACAACCTCAAACCTCGCATCAACTCAAAGACAAACTCGTTAGGCTCTAGTTTCGCCTATTCATTTTTCAAGTCGTCACATTATCCCCCACTTGGGAACATTCGTCCTTGAATGACACTTTAAACACATTAAGGGGTTAACGACTCAAGACTAGTAAGCCCATTATGCATACAACATCATAAACAATGCACAAAACTAGGAAGAAACATCAAATCCATCTCAAACATGTTCAATGCAACACAAGAAAGTAGGAACTACATCTACAAACTCATTATGCATGAAAACTTCAACATTCTTCGTTTCATTGGAGGAATTACCTTGTGCAACTCAAATCATGCTCATTATAACATCATTAGGCACAATATGCAATTTCTCTCAAAAGCACATTTAGGCATGTTCAACATTTAACCTCACGAAGCATATATGCAACTCATACTAAATGCACATCAACATGAGGAACATAAATCATAAAAAATCATTTTCTCATTTAAACATGAATTCATCAAGAACATGTCTGTCATAAGGAGACCATGGAAACTCATAATCACACATGACTCCAAAACATGAAACAAGCCAAAAAGGAACTCTCAACAACCTTACTATTCAACACCACTCAAGGTCTCATATGAGTCTACCACACCGGGTCTAAACTCATCAAACTCACTACACCTCTTAAGGTGAGATTATCAAGCAAGCCTAACTTATGAACATCAATGACACTCAATGACCTTACCATCTAAGCACATTATCCCCCACTTGGTAGTAAGCCTATGCAAGCTCTTTTAGGCATCACTTCTTTCAATTCTAAGGGCGGAGCAAGTCACCACTAAACATTCACATTCATCACACCAGATGGTTATAAGCCAAGGTGAATTACATTTCTACCCTTTTTAGAGGAGTCTACTCACTTCACACATCTAGGCATTTCTAAAACACCATATTTCATCAACTCTTTCAACATACCTCAAAACTCATCATGACTAAGCCGGGTTCTATCATCAACTAAGCATAAACATAAAGCAACCCATTCATACTAAGGACAACCTCACAATCTATCATCCTAAATATATCAAGTCACATAGCCACAATTGGCATCCCAACCAACTTTTTTCTCCCTCGATCCTTGTAACATATACCCTTCAAGTGGTCATAACCTAAAGACTATCGAATAAGGAACAAGGGAAATACATTATAGAGTTAAACTCTATGGCATGACTTGAAGAATGAAGGGAGAATTCCTAACATCCAATAGCCTCCTATTCATAAATGTGGCGCGCTTCACATTATAAACAAGACTCTACTAGATGTGGTTTTAGACATCCTAAAACCATTTCAAAATCTTGTGCTCTGATACCATGTTTGTCACGACCCAAGGCTACCACCTAGACGTGACACAGCGTACTCAACCCTGAAGGGATCTCATACAAGCCTCATAGCATTCTTGAACATAAGAACATAGGAAAATAAGGCAGAATTAAGACTTTTCTTTACAATCGAAGACATTTTTCATAAAAGCAAGCGGAAGACTTTCTATACTATGTCTCAAACTATCTACAACTCTTTGAATACAACTTGGGACATAGCCCATACAAAAGCTCTAAATCATAAGTAAAAGACTTAAGGGAACTAGCGGGTTTGTCCTCGAACTATGAGGACTCGCCAAATCTTCAACTCCATGCTTTTTAGAAACGTATCCTTCAAGTATAGAACATCAAATAAACACAAACCTACACTTTGGTAAAAATAACGAAATATGAGTTGGCATAATTAAGTACTAAGTATAGAAGCCATGCAAAAACCATGCTTAAAACGGACATTTTCTTTGGAAATCATGTTTTATGCCAATTTGAGAAAACCTTCCTAAACATGAGTATAAGAGGCATAATATACAAACATAACCAACATACAAGTCATTTCATCACATTAGAACATAATCAACATATAAACCATTTCTTCACATTAAGCCTTCACCTCAAGTAATCCTCAAGCAATACTTTGTGCAATGTATGAATAGTTTCCATACCACCATCCACACTAAGTACCACATCAAGGTTACCAAAAGTGAACTTACCATTCATCCTTTCCATCATTAGACCATACTCATACATAAGGAACTTAAACATTTCATAAGTCATATCAACACATTAGGACCAACATCTAGGACAACCCTAAGTCATACTTGTGCAATGTATGAGTAGCATCACATACTACTACTCACACTAAATACACCTTTGGAGCCACCATAGACCAGGCACATTCACATTAAATAAGTCATGACAAGGAAGTAAGTCATAATACAATCTAAGTATAGCATGCATCATCTCATTTAAGCATATAAGTCAACATTCTTCATTAGATTCATTTAGAGCACCTTCATTTATTAGAAATTAAATCATTATTCTCATTAACATTATCATAAGAGCACAGTCATTTCATTTAACATTACAGCATAAGGAACACATCATGACTACTCTCAAAGCCTACTTGTGTCATGCATAGATGGCATCCCATACTACCACCCACACTAAGTAGTGAATTCTTGAGAAGTCATAGTTCATTAACATTCTTTGTGGGGGTAAGCCTTAACCGACATAGACCATGTGAGCAATTCATGGAATCTCGGTGTCACCCTCATCGGATAAGGGATTCCTACTTGCCTAAGGTAGGACCATTGTTTTTAGTTTAAGTGGATCCACTAGCTAGACCTGTGAGGGCACATAGTTTATGGGAAAGGGAGATTTCTACTATATACCCCTCCTCAACTCACGGATGAGCATCCATCTCAACAGATTGCTACTAGGTACCCCGCCTCAACTCATGGATGAGCACCCATCTCAAGCCATATCCACTCGGTGCTTAGCATTATTCCCACGGAGTACTTAACATTCATTACTTTAGTTCATTATGGGATAAGAGATTGTTACTACATACCCCGCCTCAACTCACGGATGAGTATACATCTCAAACCCAACATTCATTAAAATAGGATATAGGGATTGTTACTAGATACTCCGCCTCAACTCACGGATGAACATCCACCCCTTCCTAACATTCATTCATTGGATAGCTCATAGATTCAAAGATCAGAATAGCCTTTCAACTAAGAATCCCCATATTGTAAGAAAGTCCTTTCACAACATGTCATTATCATTAATTAGAGTACAATTGAGAATAGCCTTTCCATAGATACTTCATCATTAACATAATCATAGAAACTTCATTCTTTAGTCATTCATGAGTGTGTGCAAGTGAGAATAACCTTTCACATATAACCTCATCATTCATAAGCGTTAATTGAGAAATAACTGTAATGCCCCAAACTCGAGGGGCACAACTGTCTCTTAATGCCAAAACTCAGGCCCGAGCCGACCCTGCTGAACCATTTGCTACTAGCGCATGGCTGCCACACGCAATCAAGAAAACAAACAAGTATATCTCAGCTTAAAACTAAGCCCTCGGCCGGCAAGGCCCCTATCAACTGATCTATAAAAAAACAACTACTCCCAGGAGATCATATAAATAAATAGCCAACAAGCACAAAGTCCTGATTGGGCCGTCGAGGCCACCATGATATCTATACGAAAACTAAAAGCAGGTATATATCATAAAATACATCAAACAGCTCACAAGCATTAGCACACCAACAACATAGGCCAGTATGGCCATAACGTAGCTATACACCCCACACACTACTCTACAAGCCTCTAAGAGTAGTAAATATTAGTGAGACAGGGCCCCAGCCTACCCATAAAGATATATAAAACAAAAGGTAACAAACCTCTCAACTCTGGCAGCTCCGAAGGAAAGGGGCTAGCCAACCGGATAAAGTAAATCCTGCTGTTGAGGAGGTCTACTCAGTCGTCTGTCAGGACCTGCATGCATGACTGCAGCGCCCCCAAGGCGATGGGGAATCAGCACAAAATAATGTACAATGTATGAAAGACACTAGACTATGAGGAAGTATCCTAATATACTGGAATAATCTGATAAATAAATCAAGGATAAGATAAGTGTACTGACCTGCTCCTAAATCTAAACTTATCAAAAATAATAAAACAACAACCTAACCAAGCCCCCATAAGCTCGACAGGTACAAACAGCACACAAGACCACCTACTCGGCCCCCAAACGCTCGAAAGGTGCCAATCAGCCTATATACCCCTATCGGTAGTCCCCTGGCCCCGTAGGCAGTCACATAGCCCTCTTAGGCATTAATATAGCCCCGTTGGCAGCACATATCTCTCTTAGGCATCAACATAGCTTATAAACAACTCATAGCCCTCTTCGGCAACAACATGGCCCTGTATGAAGCACATAGCCTTCTTAGGCGTCAATATAGCCCTGTAGGCAACTCATAGCCCTTCTAGGCATCAATATTCATAGCCCTTTTAGGCATCCATATAGCCCTGTAGGCAGACATAGCCCTTTTACGCATAGATCACATTCCTGCAGCTAACCACAATAGTCCCAAGGGCAACAATAACAATCCAATCGCTAAAAGCTAGCAATTTAGTTATAGGCAACCTATACAAATAGCCTCTAAGTCGTGTCCAACATAGGGACGCTACTAACTGAATAAGAATCCCGACAAGGGAGGATTATATCAACTCGAGCAGCCAACAATCAACAATAATGGCTACAAAGTGTAACAAGGATAACAACCCAATTACATTGCTCCTAAGATTTAAGGAAACATGTCGTAAGTAGCGAATAGCCTTAACATACCTTTTTTCGCTGAATTCACGTGGCCTAACAACTTTTACTCATAATTCCCTCGATACTACAACAAGGTAGGACCATAATCAACACACAAAAATAAAAGATACCATGACAATACGATAAAAGATATGTATTTCCATCGCAAATTGTTATTTGCTGCTTATAAAAGCTAGAGTCGATGAAAGAAGGGTCTTACCTTGATCTTAAGGTCGTAATACGCCTCAAAACCTTCAAATATATCCAAACCCTTGCTGTCCCCAACACTAAAGTGTGATATGCTACGAAATCGATAAAACAAATTATACCACGATGATGAGCCCAACGCGTAGAACAACTTTCATCAAGGACTTGAGTCGAGAAAATCTATACTTTAGTTGCTCCTAGAAATGGGCTTCTCTTTTTTTTCTGGTTCTTAGCTAAAAATGAAGAAAAGGTTCGAAGAAGAAGATATATGTAAAGTTCCACCGACCTAGGTCCCCACCTCACATGCCTGCTTGCGCAGTCCCCCAAAAATGCAAATATCTCTCTATTCTGAAGTCGTATGAACAAATGGTTTAATGCGTTGGAAACTAGACTCGTAGACCTTCGATTCGATAGGTCGTGGGCCCCATAACTCTTTATATATTGGGAAAAACCCTCCGAAACATTTGTCCCAAATTTCAGAGAAATCTTAAAAAAGGAACTTACGATAACTTCCGCCATTTTTATTTTGCCACTTACTTAACTTCAAAACTTGAGATACAACTCTTGAACACTTAAAATATGACTTACCACATCATTTTTAATTTATTACTCACCTTCCTTGTCTTTCCACGAAGACACGAGTTAATTTAGACATTTTCAAAAGTCGGGGTGTTACATCTTTCCTCCCTTAGAGACATTCATCCTCTAATGAAAAATCTGAGTCACGCGGTTCAGTCCTTAGGAGTTGCCAAAATTTAGGCAGTGTATCCTTTGTAGATGTCACTATCCAAGAACCTGAAATGCAAAATTTCTAACATAAGCGTCTCAGATGATAACATAAATAGCTATGCACTATAGCTCTACCATAACAGTGCAAGCAGATATACAACGACAACCACAATAATAATAAGCAATAGTATATATATATATATAAAATCAAATAGTTATGAAAAATCATATAGGTATCTTACCTCACTGAACTAATATAAACTGATATGGCATCACCTTGGGGTATGAAACAAGTGAGGATATTTGGACCTCATGCCATCCTCAGTTTCCCAGGTCACCTCATCCCTATTCTTGTTTCTCCACAATACTTTAACTGAATCCACCTCTTTGGTCCTCAATTTACAGACCTGCCGATCTAAAATGGCAATTGGAGTTTCCTCGTAGGACAACTCCTCTGTGATCTGAACATCCTCAACTGGGACAACCCGAGAAGGGTCTCCTACGCACTTCCGTAGCATCGATACATGGAAAATTGGATGAACATATTTTAGCCCCGAAGGCAATTCTAACTCATAAGCCACTCGACCAACCCTTCGAAGGATCCGGTATGGCCCAATGAATCTTGGACTAAGCTTTTCCTTTTTGCCAACTCGCATAACACCCTTCATAGGTGAGACTTTTAAGAATACCCAGTCATCGACACAAAACTCTAAAGTCCCTTCGTCGCACATCTGAGTATGACTTATGTCGGCTTTGAGCTGTTAGCAACCTCTCCCGAATGAGCATAACTTGCTCCATTGTCTGCTGTACTAAGTCGGGTCCAATCAACCCTAACTCACCTACCTTGAACCATCCAATGGGGGATCTACATTTTCACCCATACAAAGCCTCATAAGGTGCCATCCCGATGCTGGAATGCTAACTATTATTGTATGCGAACTCTATAAGAGGCAAGTGGTCATCCCAACTTCCGTTGAAGTCTAGCGTGCACGCCCGTAACATATCTTCGAGTGTCAAAATTGTGCGCTCAGCCTGGCCATCTGTCTGAGGGTGAAAGACTGTACTAAGATTAACCTGTGTCCCCAGCCCTTTCTGGAAGGACTTCCAGAAGTTGGCGGTGAATTGTGCTCCTCTATCAGAGATAATAGATACTGGGACACCGTGTAGCCTAACAATCTCCCGAATATAGAGACATGTATAGTCTTCGGCCGTAAAAGTAGCCCTGACTGGTAAAAAGTGGGCTGATTTTGTTAGTCTATCAACAATTACCCAAATAGTCAAATTTGTGACATGATCGAGGTAACCCTATAATAAAATTCATATTAATTGCTTCCCACTTCCACAAAGGAATGGATATCTCCTAAACTAGCCCAGCGGGCTTTTGGTGCTCAACCTTCACATGTTAGCAATTAGGACATGTGCCACAAACTCACCAATCTCCTTCTTCATCCCGTGCCACCAATAGATCTCCTTAATATCATGGTACATCTTCGTCGAACCAAGGTGAATAGAATAACGGGAATGATGTGCCTCTTCCATAATCCGATGCGGAAGCCCTGCAACATTCAGAACACACAATCGACTACTATATCTAAGGACTCCATCACCTGCTATATCAAATGCTAAAGTCTATTGATTCTGAGCCTTGGCACTGAGCTGCTCTAAGCTAGGATCCTCTTGTTGCCATGATTTTACTTCTACAACTAGAGATGATACGGCTGTGTCCTGAATTATTACCTCACTATATTCTGCCTCTAACAATCTGACTCCCAAGCTAGCTAACTGATGAAGCTCTCGCGCTAGCTCACGCTTCTCAACATCTAAATATGATAAACTACTCATAGATCTTCAACTGAGGGCATCAGCTACCACATTCTCCTTTCCTGGATGATATAAAATGTCCACGTCGTAGTCTTTCAGTAACTCAAGCCATCGACGTTGTCGCAGATTTAACTCCTTCTGTCTAAAGATATATTGAAGGCTTTTATGATCTGTAAAGATGTCAACATGAATGCCATACAAATAGTGTCTCCAGATCTTTAGCGCATGAACAACTGTAGCTAACTCTAAAACGTGGGTCGGATAGTTCTTCTCATGCTTTCTCAACTGTCTTGAAGCATATGCAATAACTTTACCATGTTGCATTAGAACACATCCCAAACCAACACCAGAAACATCACAATACATCGCATAGCGTTCTGAACCATCTGGCAATGCAAGAATTGGTGTTGATGTCAACATGTCCTTCAGCTCCTAGAAACTATGCTCGCAAGCCTCAATCCACTGGAACTTAGCTGCTTTTTGAGTCAGCTTCGTTAATGGGGCTGAAATTGAAGAAAACCCCTCTACAAACCTTCTATAGTACCCAGCTAACCCTAAGAAACTACGAACCTCAATTGGATTCATGGGTCTGGGCCAAGTCTTTAAGGTCTCAATCTTTTGTGTATCAACCTCAATGCTTGCATCTGATACGATATGGCCTAAGAAAGCTACAGAGTCCAACCAGAACTCACACTTAGAAAACTTTGCATAAAGTTCTCAATCTCGAGGAACCTGAAGGACTGCTCGCAGATGATTTGCATGCTCATCTTTTGAACGTGAATACTCTAAAATATCATCAATAAATACAATCACAAACAAGTCTAGATACGGCCTGAATATACTATTCATCAGGTCCATGAACACTGCTGGGGCATTAGTTAATCCAAAAGACATTACCAAGAACTCAAAGTGTCCATATCTAGTTTTAAAGTTGTCTTTGGAACGTCTTTCTCCTGAACTCGTATTTGGTGGTACCCTGATCTTAAATCAATCTTTGAGAAACACTTAGCACCTTGTAACTGATCAAACAAGTCATCTATCCTTGGAAGGGAATAAATACTCTTTACAGTTACCTTATTCAGCTGTCGGTAATCGATACACATTCTTAGTGAGCCATCTTTCTTCCTCACGAATAACACTGGTGC
>NW_006238945.1:1090388-1090795 GCF_000226075.1 Solanum tuberosum
AGTCGGTGGTTCTGCATCTATATCATGAACGTGAACAAGATGATAAATACAACCCTTGGTAATCATTCTCCTTTCCTTAAGATAAGAAATAAACCTACCTTTTGGCGTTGCTGTATCGCCTTTCTATTCCCGAACTGCCTCTCCTGGAATGTGGAATCTAACAATCTTTGTCCAGCACACAACATTAGCATAACAAGATGCTAACCAGTCCATACCCATAATGACGTCAAAATTGACCATCTCTAACTCTACGAGATCTACAGAGGTCTGACGGTCGATAATTTCTACCGTACAACCTTGATAGACTCTCCTGGCAACAATAGACTCACCAACTGGTGTAGATACAATAAAGGGTCTATTTAATGACTCTGCTACTATACATAACCTCCCCGAAATAAATGGAGTAA
>NW_006238945.1:1091164-1093038 GCF_000226075.1 Solanum tuberosum
ACAAAGTAGATCTAGGATCTATCAAAGCATAAACACAGTGGGTGCAAACAATCAATGTACCTGTCACAACATCTAGTGATGACTCTAAGTCTTGTCGGCCGGTTAATTAATATGTACGGTTTTGTCCACTACCAGAACTAGATGCTCCGTCTCTGCCTCCGCCTCTACCTCTACGTGTTGAAGTCTGGGGTCCACGCCCTGTAGACTGTGCTGATGAGGAGGAACCTACAATTGACCTGGTCGACTGACATATACCACCCTAACCTATGGTAGGGCAGTTTCTCCACCCATGCCCCTCATGTCCACAAGAATAACAACATGTGGAACCCTGTCTGCACATCCCGAAATACATCCTACTGTAGGTAGCACAACGCGGCGGGGCTGTCCTAGCATGGCCTGAACCCCTCTGCTGCTGCGAGCCTGATGCTCGTAAACCCACACCTGGACCTGATTGTTCCTGACGATCAAATCTACAACCCTAGAACTGCTGTGGTGGAGGTCTAGGTGGCCTAATAGAATATCGGGGTCTGGGACCACCCTGAAAATCTCCTTGCGAACCAGCGGGCCTAGCCCTCTTCTGTCTCTCTCTCTAGACCCTCTCACTTGTATACTGTATATGTCGGCGATCCTTTATGAACTGTGCAAAGGCCTGAATCCGTGAGATATCCATATTATCATTTAGCGCAGCGGTAGAATAGGCCTCGATATCGTCTGAGTCAAGCCCTCCCACAAATCTATGCACCATGTCATACATCGTATCAGCAAATGCTGGTGCATATCTAGCCAATGAATCAAATCTTATCCCGTACTCTCGGACACTCATGCCACCCTGTCGGAGGTTCAGAAACTGGTCCACCCGGCCATCCCTAATCTCTCGAGGCAACTAGTGATCCATGAAAGCTTTTGTAAAGCTATCCCAAGTGGGTAGAGATGTATCTTTTCCCCTAGATCTCTCCCAACTTTCATACCACAATACTGCAACATCACGCAATCGAAATGCTGCTAACTCAACTGACTCAGTCGCTGAGGCATGCATGACTCTGAAGATCCTATGAAGCTGATCAACAAAGTATTGAGGGTCTTCTCTGCGATCTGTCCCTGTAAACTATGGAGGATTCAAGGTAGGAAATTCACAAACTCTCGAACTTCCGGGACCTTCAGAAGGTTCGGCAACATCGGGCGCAACTGGTTGGCACTGTGCAGCTACTAACTGTGCTAACATACATACTATACTCTTGAAATCCTGATCAGATGGAATAGGAGGAACTAGAGGTGGTACTGCTGGTGGAGTTGGAAGTCCTGTAGCCCTCGGAGGCTCTTGAAGTTGTGGAGAAGCTATAGGGGGCTGAGAAGATGTCTCCCCCCGGGTCTCACAATGGGCTACCTCCACCTGTGGTACTTTGTCAGTACCCTCGCTTGCAGTTGTATCTAGCCCCTGGCTAGTTGTGGTCTGTCTAGTGTCAGTCATCTCTATTTGCATACAAGTATCAATTATAAGCCAGAAACCTCAACCCTTAAGACACCTCTCTATAGCACGAGGTGAGCAAAAGAAGGACAGTCATTCTAACATGCCCGTTAGTTTCTTTCTTATCGAATGTGGTGCACAACACATTTATAAACAAGACTCTACTAGACATGGCTTGCAGACTCCCTAGGATACGACGTTACACTGATACCAAGTTTGTCACGCCCCAAACTCGAGGGGCTCAACTGGCTCCTAATGCCAAAACTCAGGCCCGAGCCGACCTTGCTGAACCATTTGCTACTAGTGCATGGCAGCCACACACAATCAAGAAAACAAACAAGTATATCTCAGCTTAAAAATAATCCATCGGCCGGCAAGGCCCCTGTCAACTGATCTATAAAAGAAACAG
>NW_006238945.1:1093107-1093913 GCF_000226075.1 Solanum tuberosum
CGGCAAGGCCCTTGTCAACTGATCTATAAAAGAAACAGCTACTCCCAGGAGATCATATAAATAAATAGCCAACTAGCACAGAAGTCCTGATTGGGCCGTCGAGGCCACCATGATATCTATACCAAAACTAAAAGCAGGTATATATCAATACAATACATCAAACAACTCACCAGCTTCAGCAAACCAACAACATAGGCCAGTATGGCCATAATGTAGCTATACACCCCACACACTAGTCTGCAAGCCTCTAAGAGAATTAACGATTGGCGGGACAGGGCCCCAGCCTACCCATAAAGATATATACAACAAAAGGTAACAAACCTCCCAACTCTAGCAACTTCGGAGGAAAGGGGCTAGCCAACCGGATAAAAGTTAATCCTGCTACTGAGGAGGTCTACTCGGTCGTCTGTCAGGACCTGCATGCATGAATGCAGCGCCCCCAAGGCAATGGGGGATCAGTACAGAATAATGTACAGAGTATGTAAGGCAACAAACTATGAGGAGGTACTGGAATAATCTGATAAATAAATCAAGGATAAGATAAGTGTACTGACCTGCTCCTAAATCTAAACTTATCAAAAATAATAAAACAACAACCTAACCAAGCCCCCATAAGCTCGACAGGTACAAACAGCACACAAGACCACCTACTCGGCCCCCCAAACGCTTTGCATCAATATAGCCCCGTAGGCAACTCATAGCCCTTTTAGGCATCCATATATCCCTGTAAGCAGAACATAGTCATTCTAGGCATAAATTATATTCCTGAAGCTAACCACAATAACCCCAACGACAATAATAACAAT
>NW_006238945.1:1094205-1098034 GCF_000226075.1 Solanum tuberosum
GCTAAATTCACGTGGCCTAACGACTTTAACTCATAACTCTCTCGATACTACAACAAGGTAGGACCATAATCAACACATAAAATAAAAGATACCATGACAATACAATAAAAGATATGTATTTCCGTCGCAAATTGCTATTTGCTGCTTATAAAAGCTAGAGTCGATGAAAGAAGGGTCTTACCTCGATCTTAGGTTCGTAATACGCCTCAAAATCTTCAAATATATTCAAACCCTTGATGTCCCAACACTAGAATGTGATATGCTAAGCAATCGATAAATCAAATTATACCACGATGATGAGCCCAACGCGTAGAACAACTTTCGTCAAGGACTTAAGTCGAGAAAATCTATACTTTAGTTGCTCCTAGAAATGGGCTTCTCTTTTTTTTTTTATGGTTCTTAGCTAAAAATGAAGAAAAGGTTCGAAGAAGAAGATATATGTAAAGTTCCACCGACCTAGGTCCCCACCTCACGTGTCTGCTTGCGCAGTCCCACAAAAATGCAAATATATAAACCGTTGGAAACTAGACTCGTAGACCTTCAATTCGATAGGTCGTGCGCCCCATAATTTTTTATAGATTGGGAGAAAACCTTCGAGACATTTGACCCAAATTTCAGAGAAATCTTAAAAAAGGAACTTACGATAACTTCCGCCAACTTTTATTTTGCCACTTACTTAACTTCAAGACTTGTGATACAACCCTTGAACACTTAAAATATGACATACCACATCATTTTGAATTTATTACTCACCCTCCTTGTCTTTCCAGGAAGATACGAGTTAATTTAGACGTTTTGAAAAGGCAGGGTGTTACAATAACCTTCAATCATAACACAATTACATTCTAAACATGATCATAACACTTTCATTGAGATCACACACATATACTTCACATCATAATCATACATAGATCCTCCATGAACTTGCCTTCCAAGGCTATGAACCAACATCAACCCATAAATATAAGACACTATAATAGATAAGGTAATTGACATGATTCAACAACTAATTCAATATAAACATAAACATTTCAACATACTTTCATGATCAATCAATTCCCAATCACAATTCACAACTTAAGAACTTGGGGGAAAACATGGGTTCAAGGGAGAAATCATCTTAATTCATCATTAATTCAACATCCTATTCATAATTCATCATATAAAAGCCTTTGAAATCGTTTTGGAATTGAACCCATGCATAGATTGAAAACTAGGGTTTTTGGGGAACTTTGGTGACTTGAAAACCTCTTTGAAATTGGCTCCTTGAGAGAAACTAAGTCAAGGATGAAGACTACCATACCTTTTATGGAAGAATTCCATGAAAATCACGTGAGAAATTTGAAAACTTGACCTTGAAAGCTTGACTCCTTCATCTCCAATGGACGTTTCTAGAGAGAGAACTTTTGGAGAGGAGGGGAGGTTTCTAATTTGTGATTTGAAATAATGAGTTGAAAATAGAGTTTAATACTTTAAAAACCCCTTAAAATACATTAATAAACCAATAATAACCGTTCATTAATTCAACTAACCTAAAAAGGAATTTACCAAACCACCCTCCACTTGGCCGAACCCAGACAGCTTTTGCAGGCCTGACCTACGGACTCCCACCCATGGTCCACGGACCGTGCTGTCCTTTCGTGGTTCATGACTGCAACTCACCATTTGGAACCTTGACCCACGGAGGCCATCCACGGGGTGTGGATGGACCTACGAGGCATAGGTCCTCATCCGTAGGTCATCCAAAAATTCCAACCTTTTGGTTTATTGGGGTCTTGGGGTTTAGGCTTTAGGGTCCTCCTCAAGGACCCCTAGGGTGGTCCTTGGGGAGTCGTACCTTGACATTTAACCCCAAAACCCCTCAACCTAAGTTCGGGACATCATTTTACAACCTCAAACTCGCTAGGCTCTAGTTTCACCTATTCATTTTCTGGGTCGTCACATACCCCTGGGTCGTGAGATAAGTGGATCCACTAAGATTTGCCCGAAGGCACTAAGGATTCATCTAAAAGTATGATCATGTACCCATGTTGGCAAGACATGATTTATGGGGGCTGTGAGTTGTCTGAATTATCCCCCATATCGATGCTCAATACTACTCCCAATAATATATACTCTTTCTCAAATGTATAAAAACATACTTTTTCTTTGGTTTGAGATAATTCCTCAAACTATCCTCTTAAAAGAGGTAACTGCTCTAAAATATCTCTGAAACTCATTGCTCATTTAGAAAACAAGGTTTATCTTTGCTCAATGTAAAAATACATTTTGGGTTGAGATAATTACGCAAAAGGGGCCTCTTTAAGAAGTACTCCTTTTGTCCGTAATTACTTGTCCGCTTTTGAATTGGCACACCTATTAAGAAAATAATTATTGATATAGTGAGTTTATCATTTTACCTCTATTAATTATGAAGTGGATGAATTAAAAATTTAAGATTTTCAAAAAGTTGTACCTTTTTCAAAGTAATTAATTGTGGGTATAATAGGTAAAAAAAATTGTCCTTTCTTGATTTGTCAAAATGGACAAGTAATTAGGGACAACTATAAAAGAAAAAATGACAAGTAATTAGGGACAGAGGGAGTAACTGCTCTGTACTCAATCTTTCTGAAAACTCTTTTAACTTTTCTCAAAAAAGTATACTTTTTTTCTTCATGTAAAAATGGAACATTTGGGAAATACTTAGTTCCCTTATACTCTTTCCCAAACTCCTCTTTACTTCCTCAAAAACTCAGTTTAAACAATTATGTTTTTGTTTAAAGGATTCTCAATAAGAATTCAACGTTTACTCAAGAATCTAAATGCAAGAAATAACAACTCAACAATCAGGAAATAGAATTCAATAATCAGTAACTCAAGAACTCAGAACTCAATATCAACTCATCTCAAGAATACTCAAATCTAAGGATACAACCCGAGATCACTCTTTTACTTATTTGAAAGTAAATGTAGGGCATGAGGACGAACTAGTCCAACACTATGATAGCCTTACATACCTGGAAGAACGAAGTTCTTGGCTAAATTGATGAAACTCGAAGAATGCTGGAACCATAGTTTTTCTCTCTTGGAGCCTTTCTATAATGACTTGGAGCCCCACTACCAGCGCCCCCCACCACCCCACCCTCCCCCCAAAAATATTTAAGTTTATTTTTAAAAAACATTTTCAATCTCAATTCAAAAATTATTTTTTACTCTCTGGTAAAAATAAAAGATATTTTTCTCAAAAATATTTTTCATTCATGAATCAAACACTAAAAAAATTTCTACTCACCAACCAAACATGAGAAAATAAGTCAAAAATCTACTTGTTTTCCAGGAAATTTTTTTTCATCGAAAACATTTTTCGTCATAGCAAACACACCCTTAAAGATGAACATGGGAGGATTAATGTTACTGATCCTATGTGATTTACTTGATTTTTTTCTTCCTTTCTGTTTATTATCGATGTTTTTTTTTCATTTAATATGTATGCTACTATGTACAATAGTACTTTACTAATTATTACTTTACTTTACTATATATATATATACTAGATAATGTTGCCCGTGCTATGCACGGGCCCAATAATATAAATGGTATATTTTGGGGCTAATAACCGAGTTTTTGAAGCGATTGTTTGCGTGGATAAAGAAATAAGTTTTTTTTATCACAAATCTGTACTTTCTTTGACGCTATTTAAGGCATAATAAGACCACCCACATACAACATTTTTGAAATATTTTATGTTGTCAATTATCATCATTTATAGTATTTTTACGATAGATTCACTTCAAGAATCAGTGGAATTTTTTGTATTTTTTTTCAAAACATATTTTATGTTGTCAATTAT
>NW_006238945.1:1106418-1116525 GCF_000226075.1 Solanum tuberosum
TTATACTTGGTCCTAAACTCTCTTTTATAATATAGTATTATTATAATTATATATATAAAAGAGGCTAGGAGCACACAGTTGACCATCAACATGTCAGGCTGTGTGCTTCCTCTCACAATTAGCAGCTTGGCTTACCGGTTACAATATTGCATTTCATGAACATGGTCACAGGATTGAACCTAGGCAACTTCCACTTTTTTATTCCTATTTTAATTATTCAGCCAATTTATTCATTTGTAGCTTTTTGATGGGGTCCAGTTCAACCTTCTCCTTCTTTTTTTTTGTGTGTTCTCATTAATTAAAACGCATATTTCATCATTTATTTAACTTAGTGTTAATTAAAAATAAATATTTTGTATACGTAAATATATTATTTTTTGGTAGAAAGGATATATATTATATATAGTTAAAACAGTACATGATCACTATTAGAACTAGTGATTACAGATAAGTTCCCGTAACGAGCTAACTTATTACATGATGACCTAAGTATTTGCTTACTAGCTAGAACTCCTTCTTGATATGCTTTGAGAAACTTGGTTGCAGCTTCAGGAGGAGTATGTAGTACATATGATTGAGGGGTCGTTGTTAGCTGAGAACCTATCTTACACAAAAAGTCTGCTACCTTGTTCCCCTGCTGGAAGTTATGACGGACCACTGGATTCTCCAACCTCCTCAACATTAACCTGCAAGACATGATACTAGAAGAATATAGTGAGTGCGTAAATATATTTCGTATTCATATTTTAGTTATTTCATCTTCTATCTTACATTAAAAAAATAATTAATTTTTAATGTCATCAACAATATTTTGTTTTATATAGTTAAAAATATATTATTATTATTATTATTATTATTATTATTATTATTATTATTATTATTATTATTATTATTATTATTATTATTATTATTATTATTATTATTATTATTATTATTATTATTATTATTATTATTATTATTATTATTATTATTATTATTATTATTATTATTATTATTATTATTATTATTATTATTATTATTATTATTATTATTATTATTATTATTATTATTATTATTATTATTATTATTATTATTATTATTATTATTATTATTATTATTATTATTATTATTATTATTATTATTATTATTATTATTATTATTATTATTATTATTATTATTATTATTATTATTATTATTATTATTATTATTATTATTATTATTATTATTATTATTATTATTTAAGAAATCCTTATTTACATAAGTAAACTTTTACTATAAAAAAACCATACCAAATAAATACTACTTAATAAGTAATATGTTTAATTATTTTATTTCTCTATCTTTTTATCATTAAATCACTTTTTATTTCTAATGTTAATGTTAAATCATTAATATTATTAGTAGAAAAAAAACATATGTCATTGAACTTGAAAAATAAAAGTACCACAAATAAGAGTCTTCAAATTTTATCCGTACAACATAAATTGGGACAGAGAGAATAACATATTCTTTAAAAATTATGTGAATTTTATAGGTCACAATAAGTAACAACTTATTTTTGTAGAAAATATATATTAAAAAATTGAATGGCTCTCCAAATTTCATCGTACCACATAAATTACGACAAAATAAGTAATATATGTTGGGCCGTGCTGGCACGGGTTCACGCATCTAGTTTGAACAGATATATTAAGAAAATAATATTTTAATAAAATAATTAAATTGATTATCTCTTGTTTTTTAAAATTAGTTTTAAACTAGAATGTTGTTTCAACAAAATTTAATAAAATAATTAAATGAGCATCTTATAATTTTTTTAAAAATTAATTTAATATAATATTTGTGTTTCAACAAAATTTAATAAACTTTTTTATTTAAATTGGTTGAGTGATTTTCTAAGTGAAACATCAATAGTTGATTGACTTTGCAGGTAAAATATTCATTTTTGAGAGATTTTGAGGTAATTAAATAAGGTTGAGTGATTTTCTGTGAGAAAAATCGTTAGTTGAATGACTTTTTCTAAGAAAAAATTATGGTTGAGTGATTTGATGTTTTTTTATAAAAGAAAATTGAGCTACTTTAGGTGAAAACAACGGATATGAGATATTAACTTTATATATAATAAACAATAAATAATAATAATAATAATAATAATTTTTATTATTTATTGATTAAATTAAAACGTCGCAGCTAGTACAGGACTAATGATAAATTAGCGTTCCGAGTTATCTTCAACTCTTGTTCCTCTGCAGCTCTGCTTCTTCTTCTCTCCTCCATTTTCTTCCCAAACATGTTTTGAATATCTTTGTTTTTTCCCCCAACAAAATACAGCTCAGTAATCACGAGTCTCGGCTTCTCTCTTTCAAAATAGAAATCGTATACCTGCAACAGCCACATCAACGAGAAGATTTACCAAGAAAAAAGCTTCAATGAAGGTATTTTGTTTCAATCTATTCAAATCTTTACTAATAAGGTTTTCCGGAGACAGAAAGTGAGAGAGAACTTCATAACATACTTTTGACTATTGAAGTTTGACTAATGTGTAGATATTTTTTTTTTCAATGTTGAAATAGTTCTATCAGCTTTTGCTTCCTTTAGCACCAAAATTAAATTGGATTCGTGAGATATAAATACCGAAAACTGAAATACATCCCGAATAACCATTTCAAGTAAATTGGATGCTTCAATTGATTTTCGAACAAGTTCTGAACCATGAACGCCCTTGATTTGACCTAAGGCTGAATGTTTCGATGCAGTATATTTTCTGTACTTCTTTTTATCAGGAAATTTAAAAAAACTACAGATTTATATTTTCTGTAACGTAAATGTAGTATATTTTCTTTTGTTGCTAAAATAATTAATTTATAGATTTATACTGTGTAATTGCTGCTGAAGTACTTCCTTTTTCTTTTTTCCTTTTAGTTACTGAACCAGAACTTGCCTCATGGTGCTAATATTGACGGTGACATCTCGTTGATGCTTGAGCTTCCAGAAAATGGCAGGTTCTTCAAGAAAAAGAAGGTTTGAGGTTTTGAAGCAAATTATTGATAATCCTTATTCCTTCTAGCTGTCTGTCGGGACCCAAAATCCCAAAGCCTCAGAACAGGCACCCAACAATTCCCATGTCAAGCGAATCCCATAAAATCCAGAACCATCGCATACCAGACGAGTGCAAGTCTAATAATAAGACAATCACATAATCACCCGAAACTAATTATCCAAATGCAATGCGGAAGCTCAAATAAAACAGGAACAGTTACATACTAAATCATGAGTGTCCATCAGTATATAAGTACAAGTCTAAAGTGTAAAATAGTAATAAACTGAATAGCGTAAAAGAACTTCCGGCCACCGCATAACTAAGCAGTTAGATCACCAGTGGAATCCATACTTGAATAATTAACAATGATCAACCCCGAGGTTCGCTGGTGCTAAGAACATATCAAGTGCAGAGAAGAGAAGAAGGGGGGCGAGTACGGGGAAGTACTTAGTTAGTAATGTTGATCGTCCTAACATGGTAGTGGCATGGGTCATGATATGAAAGTACTCTTTTAAGAAAATCCTACACATATATTTAACAACAATCCCATGCACCTAAACATGGTATTAACATAGCCCATATACAATAGATATATAACCTGAACATGAGTCCAAATGCCCTAAACATATATTCAGTATGAATTGTATATGCAATTCAACATACATATACACAGTGCATGACAAGTAGTACAACCATGTAAATTAACGTACATGAAATTGATAATGTTATTCTTGCATCAACTGATGCTATAAACGAGTCCAAGTTTGAGAATATAATCCCATTGAGGTCACAATCTTACTTCGCTTACCTCAGTCGAAGCTAAGTTTAACCTTCCAAAACAACTTTACCGCATTCGGAATGCACCAAATGACTTCAATAACTTCAAAAAAACAATTAATGATGTCAAACAATGCCATTGGATTCAATTCTATAATTTACAGCAACTACAACATACCCACTGTGATCCCACAAATGGAGTCTGGGAAGGGTGGGGTGTACACAGACCTTACTTCTACCTTGTATGAGATAGAAAGGCTATTTTATAGACCCTCGACTCAACAAAACTGTTTTCAAAAATACTTTCTCAAAAAAAAAAAAACTGTTTTCAAAAATAGGTTTGACAAGTACCAGAGTAAAAGCTATGGTGAAAAAGTATCGTAGAAAAGATAAGTACTGTCTACGAAAATAGTAAAGATAACCCAAGTTAAAGAAATAACAACGGTAGTACAATTGAATATACGATAATAAGAAAAATAATAATAATGATACTGATTAGTATAAAAGGGAGCCAACAAGGTGCTCTAAGCTAGAACCATACTCTCTCTCTCACAAGAAAGAGAGAAGTGACTCGACTATATACTAACCCTCTACCCTAATTCTTGACCTCCATGCTTTCCTATCTAGGGTCATGTTTGAAATGTCTTATCACCTCTTCCCAATTCTTCCTCAGTTAACCTCTACCTCTATCTCTCTTTAGACTATCACTGCCAACCTCTGACACCTCCTCACTGGGGCATCTTTGCTCCTCCTCTTTATATGTCCAATTCATCTCAACCTCGCTTCCCCATCTTGTCCACCATTGGGGCCACTCCCATCTTACCCCATATATCTTTGTCGTAATCTAATCTCTCCTAGAGTGCACATTCATCTAAGCATCCTTATCTCTGCTACATTCATCTCCTGAACATGTGAATTCTTTAGTGGCCAATACTCTGCTCCATACAACATAGTTGGTCTTATAACCACTCTATAGAACTTACCTTTAAGTCTGTTCTTACCACAAATGAACATCGGATGCAAGCCTCTATTTCATCTACCCTGTTCCAATATGATGTGTGACTTCATCGCCAATCTTCCCATTTCCTTGGATTATTGACCCGATATACTTGAAGCTTCCTCTCTTGGGGATGACGTGTATCAATTCTCACTTTCACATCCGCCATATTTGATGTATCACTAAACTTCCACTCCATGTACTCTGTTTAACTCTTGCTCAACCTAAAACCTTTAGGCTTTATGGCTCGCCTTCAAACCTCTACTTTATCATTAACTTCACCGCGTGTCTTTTTAATTAATACTATGTCATTTGCAAATAACATACACTATGGTAGCTCCGCTTTAATATGTCGTGTCAATTCATTCATCACCATGACAAACAAAAACGAGCTAAGAGTACATCCTTGATGCAACCCCATCTTGACTCAGAAGTGTTCCAAGTCTCCTCCCAGTGTTCTCACTCAGATTTTGGCTCCATCATACATATCCCTAGTCACTCTAATATATGTCACAGGTACACCTCTAGACTCTAAGCATCTCCATAAAACCTCCTTAGGGACTTTGTCGTATGGCTTTTCTAAATCTATGAACACCATATGTAAGCCTCTTTTCCTATCCCTATACTACTCAACAATCTCCTTAGAAGATGAATGACTTGCGTAGTTGATCGCCCTAACATGAATACAAATTGATTCTCGGAAATGAACATATCCCTCCTCATCCTCATCTCTACTACCCTCTCTCAAAATTTCATAGTGTGGCTTAATAGTTTAATCCTATAATCTAAGAGTTGATAAAAGTAAAAGTTAACCACCCCGGTCAACATGGTCTAACCTCCAATTAAAATTGAAATTCAGATTACGCATAACCGAACGAGTTCAAAGCTATGCATGGATTTCCATTTGAGACTTCTTGTCCATCAAATCTTGGATTTAACTTTTTGTAGTGTTTAGGCTCAAATTCCTTAATTTCTGCCATTAAATTCCATGTTTTATGGTTAACCTTAGCACACTATCATGATATAAACTTAAAGTACTGATTAGAATACTTACCCCAAGTCAAAGGGGGGAATCCTAATCTCCGATTCCCGAAACTTAGAATGTAAAATATGGTGAAATAATAGCTGGTGTCCATGAAACTGATCTTTATATACCCTAGGAGCTTGGTCGCACAATCACCCTGCTCGGTATCGTGGAAATAACCCAGGCCCAGGCTACTGCAATCGTGACAAGTTATCCACGATAGCGAAGTCTTGCTTGACATCTAACCCAGTGTTCACGATCTCCCACCATGTGAATGGCGAAAACTAGACTGTTCAACACCTCATGGTCGTGAGACAAGCTTTGTGATCGCGGTTCACCCATGATGCTGTCTGAAGTTCCAAATTGTGCCAAAACTCACCCGAGCCCCTTGGATCCCAAACCATACCCTACCAACAAGTCCCAAATAGTAATATCTATTTATGCAAAAGCTCAAAACATAAATTGGGATGCCAATACGCAAAATGAGGGGTTGGGTTGTTACACTACGTCCTTTCATTTGGTTACGTAGTCCATAAAAAAACTTGAAACTCTGTTCTTAATGTTTTTCTCATGGGCTCTGGTCATGGTGTTATCTGATCTTGTCTGCAGAAACTGCTGGAAGACATGGGTTCTCGTGCAAAACATGCATCCATCCATAGCTCTGCAAGTCCTGGTGAACTGGAGTCTTCTTTACTTTTGATGCTTCAGAGAGCTAGAATCATAAACTTAGATGAGGTATTCCTTTCTCAAAATCTAACATCTAGAAGTAGTTGAGTAACTTTAAAATGCTAATAACACTTCTGTTTTTTTTTTTCTGACTTGGAAAATGTGTTGAAAGTCTTCCTTCAGACAAAATGACTTCAGTAATTTTTCCGGCGAAATTAAGCTTAGACTTCACCTTACTTTTGTTCTGATCTATTCAATTGTTCATCACAATTCTTACGAGGGTGTAGATGGGAAAAAAGTCTTCTTTGTTGCTGCAAACAAGTCATTTGAAATCAAGGAAAATGGGGGAGACTGAGACAGTTGGTATATTTGGGTGGAAAGGAAGAATTTTGTCAGTACTCTCCCCATCAATGCTAGAATGCTACTATGGGTTCATCAGATTCTACATTTGGCGTCGGAGGGTACTGATAAACTGTGCAGATGGTGGAAATTCATGGATGATGTTTTTATTGCTAATGAACTTTTGGACACCAGACAGAAACAAAAGAAGCGTTTAGTCATCTGTAACTAGACTTAGAGAAGGCTTATGATCATGTTAAATGGGATTTTCTACTTCACCTTTTGAAGGTTTTGGGATTTGGTTTAAGTGGATAAAATGGATCAAAATGCGTAATATGTATTTCTACTTGAGGTTTTGTGATTATCAATGGAACCCCGGAGGGCTTCTTCCCAGCTTATAGAGGATTAAGGCAAGGGGATCCTCTTAAACCCCTTCCTTTTTATCCTTGTTATGGAATGTCTTAGCAGCATTCTGAAGGTGGATTCAGGTCTTCATTTCTTGATATGAGGTGCCATACAGACACTTTTATTCTTAGTTGCACGGACTCTTCACTTTTGATGCCGCACCCGTCTCGGATTCTCCAAAAATACACTACTTTTGGTGAATCCGACACGCACCCGTTGGCACTTTTGAAGAGTCCGAGCAACATAGCTTTTATTGCACATCATATATTCAGATGATACCTTAGTTCTATATGAGGCAGAAGGAGCACAATTAAAGTTCCTAAGGCTGGTTTTTGAAGGAGCACATAGCGTTTAGTCATCACACTTCTATCTTCTAGACGTGTGAGTTCTGGACCCGCCAGGCGCCAACACTCCGCCCTATATAACATAGCTGGTCTGACCACCACTTTATAAAACTTACAACCGAAGGCTTGGTGGCACATTTTTAACACACAATACACTAGATGTGAGCCTCCATTTCATCACCTCGCTCTAATATGATGTCTAACATTCTTATCAATCTCTCCATTTCCTTGGATTATTGACCCCAAATATTTGGAACTTCCTCTCTTGGAGATGATTTATGTATCAATCCCCACATTCACATCCGCCACGTGATTTATGTCATTAAACTTGTATTCTACGTATTTTGTCTTAGTCTTGCTCAACCTGAGTCCTTAAGACTCCAAGGTCAAGTCTCCAAACCAACAATCTATTATTATCTCTATCGCGTGTCTCGTCAATTAAACTATGTCCTTTGCAAATAACATACAACAAGTCACCTTTCCTTGGGTATGCCGCGTTAGTTCATCCATCACCAAAGCAAATAGAAACAAACTAATGGCTGATCCTTGGTGCAACCCCATCTCAACTTGGAAGTGTTCCGTGTCTCCTCCGACATCCTTACTCGGGTCTTGGCTCCATCGTACATGTCCTTAATCCCCCTAATGTAAGACACAAGTACACCTCTAGCCTCCAAACATCTCCATAGAACCCCTAGAGACTTTGTTGTATGTGTTTTCTAAGTCAATGAATACCATATGTAAGTTCCTCTTTCTCTCCCTATACTACATCAATATCCTTACGGGATGAGATGTATGGCTTTGTAGTGGAACATTTCGACATGAATCCAAATTGGTTCTCGGTAGTAGACACACCCCTCCTCATCCTCTCCCAAACTTTCATATTGTGGCTTAGCAACTTAATACCCCTATAATTGTTGCAATTGTGAATATCCTTGTTCTTGTACAATGAGATCATATTCCACTTCCATTCTTCAGGCATTTTAGACATCCTAGAAATGATGTTAAACAACCTAATTTGCTACTCCATACCCGCTTTACCTGCACTCTTCCAAATGTGAGAAATATAGAAGAAAAATATTATTGAATCGTATCTACATTATTACATTGAGACTGTATTTATAGACACTACATTAGACTCCTTTTCCAACTAGAATTCCTATATATTTTCTTATTCATATTCTAACACTGCCCTCAAGTTGGTTCATGCAAATCATATGTACCTAGCTTGTTACAGATGTAATTAATACGAGGACCAGTGAGAGACTTGGTGAAGATATCTGCAAGCTGATCATTTGACTTCACAAATTTCGTAATAATATCTCCTGAGAGTATCTTTTCTCTGACAAAGTGGCAGTCAATCTCAATGTGCTTAGTCCTTTCTTGAAATACTGGATTTGATGCGATATGAAGGGCCGCTTGATTATCACACACAAGTTCCATCTGATTGAATTAGCCAAATTTTAGCTCTCTCATCAACTGTTTGATCCAAACTAGCTCACAAGTTGTTGCAGCCATTGCTCGATATTCTGATTCTGCACTAGATCGAGCAACCACACTTTATTTCTTTCTCTTCCACAACACCAAATACCACTCGCATGCAAAACAAACATCTCATCAACCATAGCGTGCCTCCATCCAGAATGAGAAAGTGTTTCATCTGTAGTCTAAGGAATGGAAACAGAGGACAAAGACGACGTGGGTTAGCATTTCGAGTGGATTGTATGCCTTTTTGAAGTGCAAGCGGTTGGCTTGGATGAGACAAGCTCGCAGTAGGAGCAGGACCCGACGCATGACATGAATCATCTGGGACTAGTGCTGGACGCGAACGACGATGATAAGTTAGGAGTAGTGGCACTGCAATTGGAGATGTAGAAGTAACCGTAGATTCCTCAAAAGTCGGTACAGGGCTACATGCAAAACCTGAGGTTGAGGTATGGGTAAGATCACAGATACACCAAGATGATCAGAAGATGTATAGTAAGGTTCAGATTCAAAGAATGTGACATCGGCGGACATAAGGTATCGATGAAGATCATGTGAATAACAACGATACCCTTTTTGAATTCGAGAGACCAAGAAAAACACATTTGAGGGCATGAGGGGCTAATTTATTTTTTCTTGGGGCTAAGTTATGAACGAAACATGTGCTCCCAAAGACACGAGGAGGGATAGAGTAGAGATGTGACTGAGGAACCAATATGGAATGTGGAACTTGATTTTGAATAGAGGATTAGGGCATTCTATTTATTAAATAACAAGACGTAAGGACTGCATCTCCCCAAAAACGCAACAGAACATGGGATTCAAGGAGAAGAGTACGAGCGGTCTCAATGAGATGCCTATTTTTCCTTTCTGCTACACCATTCTGTTGAGGAGTGTATGGACAAGTAGTCTAGTGAATAATGCCTTGGTGAGTCATAAACTCCTGAAATTGGGAGAATAAGTATTCTAAGGCATTATCACTACGAAAAGTACTGTGAGAAATAAATAATATTGAATTGTGTATGTAAATAGTTACATTGAGACCCTATTTATA